>NC_088356.1:47182232-47429732 GCF_036884655.1 Musa acuminata AAA Group
TGAATTAATTAAAGTTGTAAAATATTATAGACATAAGACATGGTGAACCACAAAGGTCATGTTGGGACTTACTGCTTTCTCTCTTTTTACACTCAAAGTAGATCAATAGCAGTAATCAATAGCAGTAATATTATATTCAGCATATGCCTCTACCTTGATTTGTTAGAGGCATAGTTTAACATCTTACAAGCAAACAATTAGTTACTACTCATGAAAACTATTTATTGCACTTGTTTGATGTTGATGCTACCTGACTGTATAGCAAGTAGGGCATTTTGTTACACAGTTTGAAATGAATGGGAATAGAGCAATCCTATTTATTTATTTATTTATTTATTTTTGAATTATATTTTCTTTAATTAACAAAAAACATATCAACTGCAAGCCTTTGGAAGTGTAACAATAGTCAATCATAATAAATTTCTCTCAGAGCCTTATCAAAAAGTTACAAATGCAGAAAAGCAATGAATTTGAATGCAACACCGCACCAATTTCCAAGATAGAATGATGTAGCCAAAAGTGCTTTTCATCAATAACAGAAGTTAGAAAACTACAATGAATTCAATTTAGAAGGAATAGAATGAAATGTAGGATTATTTCAACAATTTTTCATTGTAACCTCTTCTTTCAGCAATAAGAGATGTATGTACATCATATGTCAAACAGAAAAGTTTTCTTACCGCACTTCGTTGCTGATTCAAACCACCATTGCAACGAACTCGTAAATAGCCATTACTCTCATTTGGGGGAGCTATAACCATGAATTATTGTAATCAAGGCATTAGATTCATCATACTAGTTCCCAAGTAATTCAGCATGAACTTGAGTACAAACAAAATTATGCTAAAAAAGAATTTGAGGAAGAGCATAAGGATTACATACGAGGCCAGTATGATCTTGGAGCAGATGATGATCTCCAACCATCAGAATCAGCAGGTTTCCAGAGCTTATTTGTATCATAATTCTGCAACAACATGAACCAGAAGTTTAGAAAAGAAAATGACAGGAACGGAAACTTCAAGAAAATTAACAAGTCCATAGACATTACTGGGACTCCAGGTTAATTCATATGAATTATGTTGATGCTCATTATTCATAAGCAAAACCTCAGTATGGAACTATAGAAAAAGCTCAATAGAGCACTGTAGTAAGATGAAATTTAACTCAACAATTTATGGGAATGAAATTCTGTGCCTCGCAGAATTACAGGACCTGATAAGAGAACAATTCATCTTAGGGTCAAGTTTTGGATCTAAAAGTGGATTTGTCATTGATCTAGTATACTCGAGTCATTCAATTTTGTTGTAAAACTGTATTGAAATTCATATGGAGTCAGTTTCTAACCAAATTAAATGAGCCATCTTATAAAACAGTTGGCTTCCACCGTTCTCGTCATTGTAATGCTACAGTATCTGAATTAACATGGTTCCTGAATTGTGTTTAACAAATTTGAGTTAAACTCAAGTGCTAAGTAACCATACTAAAAGCGTGTGATCCAATTTGTCTGGTCAGTAGTGTCTGTTCCAGGAGTTCTAATATAGTCAGAGAATTGGTCCAACTGAAGAGATCTTTGGAGATTGTTGAAAAGGCCTTGGACTTCCAAAAAGGTTTAGATCTTTCTTTCTAAGACAAACATCCTAACTGAAGAGGATAAATATTAAATCTGGTAAAAGAAGTTTACTACTCAAAAGAGGTTTTTCTTGCTTCCCTTATGGACATTCCACCAGAATGAATGCACATCTAACCATGTCTACTACTACTTAATACTACGGCTACTTCACACTCAGACTAAACACTACTCTCTCATCACAAACTCGGATGGAAAACATTACACTTCAAGAGAAACCATGTAATGTTGCCACTTCCAAGTTCGAGAAGTAAAACTGCCAAGAAGAACGCAATCAGATCACGATCAAGACATTTTAACCTGCACGCTACTCGAAGGGCGTGTGAAGCGGATAGACAATAGGGATAGAAAGCAGATGATGAGCACGATCACGGCGATGGAGATCGATAGCCTCCGAGGCATCCCCTTCAGCCCTTGCTTCAGTTGCCTTGGTCCGCCATTTCTCCGGCTCCATACACCGCCTCCTCTGGATCAAAAGCAAGAATTAAACCCAAGGAGATTGAAAGAAAGCAATTAGGGAAGGGGCGACGTTCGAACCTCCTCATGTGAATCACGAATCGATTATTAGAAGGATTCGGATGACGAGGGTCGGTAATCTGGAAGGCTCCGGAGGTCGCTCAGATCTGGAGGCGAAGCTGAAGGTTTCGGGGTTCAGAGAGGGAGGGAGGGAGTACAATGGAGCAGAACGGAAGCTTGACGAGATTGAGACTGAAGTCTCAACGCCTCCACCGAAGGGCGAAAATTACTTGTATGAAAAATAACTATTCTTTAAAAAGGCGATAAATGACTAAAAAGATGTTTTACTTATCTTAATTGATGGAGATGCGGGGTATCGATCCCCGTACCTCTCGCATGCTAAGCGAGCGCTCTACCATCTGAGCTACATCCCCGATTGAGAGGAAAGGTCTCCTATTAAATTCTTATTATTTGAATAAATAATAATTTTTAAAAAAAATACACGAAAAAAAACAGATGGAGATGCGGGGTATCGATCCCCGTACCTCTCGCATGCTAAGCGAGCGCTCTACCATCTGAGCTACATCCCCGATTGAGAGGTAAAGTCTCCTATTGAATTCTTATTATTTGAATAAATAATAATTCTAAAAAAAATACATAAAAAAAACAGATGGAGATGCGGGGTATCGATCCCCGTACCTCTCGCATGCTAAGCGAGCGCTCTACCATCTGAGCTACATCCCCGATTGAAAGGTAAAGTCTCCAATTTAATTCTTATTATTTGAATAAATAATAATTTTACGAAATATACATGAAAAAAAATAGATGGAGATGCGGGGTATCGATCCCCGTACCTCTCGCATGCTAAGCGAGCGCTCTACCATCTGAGCTACATCGCCCATTGAAAGGTAAAGTCTCCAATTGGATTCTTATTATTTAAATAAATAATAATTTTAAGAAAAATACATGAAAAAACACAAATGGAAATGCGGGGTATCGATCCCCGTACCTCTCGCATGCTAAGCGAGCGCTCTACCATCTGAGCTACATCCCCGAATGAAAAATTCTAGTGGTCAAGATTATTTGTAGTCGATATCAAGATTCGAAACAAAACAGTTCCTAATTCATAATATTAATTAGGAATTGAACAAAGGATCAGTAACTAAGCCCTAAAAGGGGCTTAGTTGTCTACCTTATCATCGATTGTGATGCAGCAATCATATAAACTCTCAAAAGTGGATTATTTATCTGGATACTGCCTCGCGGATCCACATGTTTAATATACTAAATTAGCTAGATTTTGATGAGTTGTCTCAGTTCATTCATTTCTTGATAACTTCTGTTTTGCTGCCACATTGAAGTTATATACATAATGATGATATGCTCTTATAGATGTCACAGTTTGAAAACAGGGCTTTAATTTTGATATTTACAAATTGTTAGGACTGTTTGATAAGTCCCTGCTTCATCATATCCATGTCTCTCCTAACTTAACTTATAGGATAATGGTTATCCTACTTTACATCAATCATCATCATACAATTTTCTGTTTGTAGCATCAGTATGCTGACTCTGAACTATTCAACAAATTAAGTGATCAAAATTTGAAGACTGGTTCATTCTTTATTGAACCTTTGGTAAATGATTTATGTCTTGTCAGCATTTCTGTTATGTGATCCATCCACTCATAGTCGGATTCTTTTCCTTGTGTGGCTTCTCTCTGTTGACTCTAAATAAATGTACAACAAAAAAAGAATTATAAGTATAATTCTTTCTTGAATAATAGTAATAAGGTATTATTAGTCTAAAATCAAATAGTAGAAAAGAAAACTAAGATGAAAAAAAAATTATTGAACTTCTAAAAAAAATATTTACAAATCTTGAATTAATGTACATGTTGATATCACATATTTATAAATATAAGAAGTGGGGTGTATACCTCAACTGGTGACGCCGATGGAAGAAGGGAGAACCATTGGGAAGTATTAGTTGGCCCAGGGGATAAAAATGGCATGGTGCTTCCTCCGATGCTTGGTCCTGTTAAAAGCTGGGTTTGGAGTTGTTGTTATTGATGCCAACCTTTTTTCATCATTGCTGGATACTCAGTTGTCATCGGAAAAGAGAGTGTTTCAGATGATGTTTATCAGTATGATTCTCGGGTTAATAGGTATGTGATATGATTCTTAAACATATTATGTGCATGTTTTTCTTATTCTAAATAAACAGTGACTGTTTTTTAACTGAATTCATTTATCTTTCCTCCGTGTATTATGATTGTTGATATCAGCACAAATAAATAATAATTGAGAGTGATAAATATATTTAATCTCAATCAGGAACCAAGAGCTCATAAGTTCATCAGATCGTCCTTAACTTTAGAGATGTTTTTTGAAGCTCTTGAGTTTCGAAAGGATAAAATCGTACAGATACACCCACCACCTAAAACAGATAATTCTTCACGAGTCTACGGATCGCACCAACGATGAACCGCGTAAATATTGATTTATCAAAAAAAACTTCATAAACCATTGTCTCAATTTTTTTTATCTTTCTTGGACATGCAAAAGTAGTCAACGAGAAATTTGTTTACATTTCTCCAGTTTACAGTGATAAAGAGTGAAGTCTTCTGTTACAGATGGAGAACGTTGCTCGCCGTGACTTTGCCTGTTCTGAGCTTGATGGTGGTGTTGATTCTAATGGTGACGGCTTATCGAGTGTTGAAGTTTGTGACCCAGACAAACAAGTGGACCTTAATCGAAAGCCTTCGCTGCCCAAGGTGAGGTTGCTTTGCTTGCGGCTTTGAAGGTAAGCTATATGTCATGGGCGGGCGGGCGTTCTAGCTTCACAATTGGCAGTTCCAGGTTTCTTGATGTGTACAATACGGAGCACATCTCATGGTGCGAAATGAAAAATGGCTGTGTTATGGTTACCGCACAAGCTGTGCTGAACAAGAAGCTTTTCTGTATGGAGTGGAAGAATCACATATTATGTGAATATGGTGTATAAATATATATATAGGTGGAGAACATACCAACCATATTCACATATTGTGTTCTAAAGAGCTGCCAGAATTAGCAAGTGGAAGAAAAAGTTGCAATTCTGCAATCGGTGGACCTCATTCATGTTGTAACTTTCCAGCAAAACACAATAGATACAGACTCTTCTAACCTTAATCTGGTTTGTAGTAAACAAAATCAAACAGCGCCAGTGCACGAATCACACCAGACATTCTCGAAACAAAGGTTTCAAGTAAAATTGGCTCTGCCGGGCAACCTACCACTTCTTATGCTGCTCTGCCAATCAGTTGATACCGTATTGCCATGGACTTAATCATTATGGCTAACACTGAATGGTAAATTACAGTTCTGGAGGACAATTAGGACCCATAAAGCAAAAGAAACTCGAGCTGCAAACAGATTCTAAATCAAATCGGGGTTCTGCGGTCACTTCATAATACAAAATAGAAGCATAAACAAATATTGGTAAGAAAGAAGAAGCAAATGTTACCAAGGTTTAACAAGTCATGCATTCCAGAGTTCATAATGGCTGGGACACAGGAGAATTGAAGTCTTGAAGGCAATTCCACGTAGCATACAAACAGTAACAATCATTCTCAAAACCCCAAGCAGCAGCAACATGCCCGATAATGTGACCCTTCATGCTTTGATCGTCACGCTGCACAAACACAACCCAGAAGGCTTAAGCGAAGTTGTTTTCCATTCAGATCCTACCGGAGCATCAGGATCATACAGCAGTGTCCGGTACCCAGGCACCTCCTTGAGTGAGAAAAGCAACAGCTTGCCTTCAAATATTCCCAAGCGGAATGCTATGGTCGAGCTCCCTGTAACAGGCACAGGGACCTTTTGCCATGAGTTGTCAGCTGGATTAAATATTGCCAACTTCCGCTGATTCTTCCACTCAATACAGAAAAGCTTTTTGTTCAGCATAGCATGTGCAGTGACCATAACACAGCCATTTTTCATTTCGCACCATGAGTGGTGCTCCGTATTGTACACATCCACAAACCTGGAATTGCCAATTGTGAAGCTAGAACGCCCACCCATGACATAGAGCTTACCTTCAAAGCCGCAAGCAAAGCAACCCCACCTTGGGCAGCGAAGGCTTTCGATTAAGGTCCACTTGTTTCTGTCTGGGTCATAAACTTCAACACTCGATAAGCTGTCACCATTAGAATCAAACCCCCCCACAGCGTATACAACACCATCAAGCTCAGAACAGGCAAAGTCACGGCGAGCAACGTTCATCTTGGCTAATGTGCTCCATCTGTAATAAAAGACTTAACCCTTATTACTGTAAACTGGAAATTTGCAAACAAATTCCTCATAGAAAAGATAAACCAATTATAGTTACAACAATCATTGGCTACTTTTGCAAGTCCAAGGAAAACAAAAATATTGATACGATGATCTACGAAGCTTACAATTACTATTTATTTGTGCTGATCTGAACAATCATAATACTGGGGAAAGATACACGGCTACATCTCATTAGTCAGTCCACCTAGCGGCCTAAAGCTGATTTTTACAAACTACTAGATCTGTAGCTTGGTTGGATTAATAACCTAGACCAAAGATAGGAAAAATGATTTTAAAAAGTCACTGTTTATTCAGAAACTTTGTTCAATAACGTCACTATGCAAGAATAAGAAAAACATGCACATAATATGTTTAAGAATCATATCACATACCTATTAACCCGAGAATCATACTGATAAGCATCATCTGAAACACACTCTTTTCCGATGTCAACCGAGTAGCCAGCAATGATAAAAAGGTTGGCATCAATAACAACAACTCCAAACCCAGCTTTAACAGGACCAGGCATTGGAGGAAGCACCATGCTTTTATCCCCTGGGCCAACTAAGACTTCCCAATGGTTCTCCCTTCCTTGGGCATCACCAGTTAAGATATACACCCACTCCTCAAGCTTTCCAGCCTCCTTTCTTATACCCAGGAACTCCTTACTTTTAATGAATGACCTCCATCTCTTGCAAACAGCACCCATAACAGGGAGGTCACTCCGAGGCACAAGGACAAGACAGAACTTAGCCACATCATCAGGTAACCCAGGAATAACAGGGTGGCATAAATACTGGGGTGGTTGCAGGGTGAACCCAACTGAAACTTTCTGAGTTGCCAGGTTAGTTTGAACTGGAACATTCCGATGCACTTCCGAATCAACAAACCTTTTCCTGGCACCAACAAGACCAGGCATCGCTAAACTGGGCATTTTGAAAATGACTTAGATTTCTGAACTTCCTTGCTGGCCCCAACCAAATCCTTGAGCAACTTGAACAATAATCAATATCGTTATAAGAAACAGCAATCTAGAGAGAAAGATTCGTGGTATCCATCATCTATAGGGATCTTAAGAGACAAAGGAACGAATGATGGCAATGATCCAAACAACACAGGTGCAGATCCCGAGGATGTTTTCTGTTTTACTGATGTTGTTCTGAATGCCATTCCACAGTTGCTGTTCTTTGGATAGTTCTTTCGAATCAACGTGCAGGCACTCTGCTCGAATTTGATGGCATATTTCTTGTTCTCTCCCCCAAACATCGCCCCGAAAACTATGAAATTGATTGAAAAGTGTAAAGATGTTACACACAGACACACAAGATATATATATATATATATATACAGGGATATGAAGAGAGAGTAGGAACAATTACCCAAGGCCATAAAACTTGAACGGCAGTTAACCAGCAGTTGAATCCATTTAGAGTCAACTGAAGCCACACATGGAAGAGAATAATTGTCAATTTTTTTTCTTTAACCTTCCAACTTTTCCAAAACATATTTCACAGAAACTACTTGCAAAATGTGAACGACAACTACGAGTGGATGGATCACATACAAGAAATGCTGGCAAGCCATAAATCATGATTGTATGTTAACAGAAATTATGTACCAAAGGTTCTTCAACAGGTCCAGAAGATCAGATATTATAACCTTTTTAGCATGTCATTACCCCAATGTACCATGAAAAGAAACTAAAATTTCTTCTCACCCGAAACACAAGAAAGAAAAAAATAATAATAATGAACCAGTCTTCAAATTCTGATCACTTAATTTGTTTAATAGTTCACAGTCAGCATACTGATGCTACAAACAGAAAGTTGTATGATAACGATTGATGTCAAGGATAACCATTATCCTATAAGTTCAGTTAGGAGAGACATGTATATGATGAAGCAGGGACTTATCAAACAGTCCTAACAATTTGTAAATATCAAAATTAAAGCCCTGTTTTCAAACTGTGACACCTATAAGAGCATATCATCATTATGTATAACTTCAATATGGCAGCAAAACTTTGGAAGAGAAGTTTTCGAGAAATGAATGAACTGAGACAACTCATCAATATCTAGCTACTTAGGCATATGAAACATGTGGATCCACAAGACAGTATCTAGATAAATAACCCACTTTTGAGAGTTTATATGATTACTGCATCACAATCAACGATAAGGTACACAACTAAGCCCCTTTTAGGGTTGACCGCACACACTAAATTCCATAAGAATACATAAGCAAATTACTGATCCTTTGTCCAATTCCTAATTAATATTATGAGCGGTCAGTTTAAGTGAGAAAATGAATGCAGTAGAACGATATATCAGTTGATTTACTTCTGCAAGGAAATCCTAGCTGCTTCTAAGAACAAGACTCATCAGAAGAAACAATAATTTATGACTCAAACATCGTGTTTATATTCACACAAGAAAAAAAAGAATTATTGAGTACATTGTAACCCATCCATTATTCTATGAGAAACATATCAATTTTAAACGATGAAATAGAACAAAGTACCCAAATTTTCATAATAGTTTCCAGAAGCATGTACCGGTAATGCCTACACCATTAGCCTGAGAAGCTTAAGGGTGCATTATTCTGTACTACATAAAACTTAAGAACCTGAAGGCGCAAGTTTTTGGTTTATGGAAAAAAAAGTCAAGTAATAAGCTTCATGTAGAAACTTAAAAGACTTTCTGCAGCAGCAGTTACCGGAAAAAAGTATTTAACCAAAACCTACTTCCTATCATACGCTCAGCACCTCACAATTAGACAGCTACTCCTCCTCGTCCATGTCACAATTCTTTGATGCAAATGAACCAAAATAAACCAAATCTAAAAGAATATGACAAAACCAAAATAATCAACAACACATGCATCCAAATCTATAACAACTGGGGAAAAAGATGGAAGAATATGAACACAGCTTCAAAGATCCGAAATATTCACTCAGCAAAACAGATTTGCAATCGAATAAAACAAAATAAAAGGCACACGGAGCGGAGGGGGGAGATCACGGAGGAAAAAAGGAAATCTTTCTTGGTGAGAACCCTAGAAAACCAAACCTGCTTGACAAATTTCCGAATAGCAAGATGAAGAAACAAGAAAAGATGGCCAAGAAAAGGGGAAAAAAAGTAAAGGAAACATGAAAAAGCGAAGACTTTTGGAGAAAATTTACGAATTCAAAGAAACAAACGAAATTTGACATCTCCGATCTGTGACAGAGTGATGCAAACCAAAGAAAAAGGGAGGGAGGGAGGGCGATAAATTATACCCAAATCTGGATTTTAACCCGCTTATATTATGGGCAGAGAACGCAGAAAGAGCGAGACGGATGGAGGTAGCTGAGGAGACAGAGAGGAGGAAAGATAGGGGGAGACGGGGAGAGACGTGAGTATTTAAAGGGAGAGGGAGAAGGGGAATTGTGAAGGCAGGATAAATGAACCCAAAAATAAATAAATAAAATATTTATTACTATTATTATTATTATTATCATCTTTGAAGTCTTAAAAAAATCCCTCTTAGGAGATTTTTTTTTTCGAAAAATACCCCTCGTTTCTAAAATTTTCAAATAATATCTTATTTTTATATAATATTTAACTTTTTTTTTGTTATGTATAGATCCACTCGATCTAGTTGTAATATTTTTTAAAATTATGTTTTAGTGTTCAATAATACCCAAAAATACCATAATTTAATATTGTTATACAAATTTTTTAAAAAAAATATATATATAATATTTTTAAAAATATCAATATTTTTGTACTATATTATATTTTTTTTATATTCATGAAAAAATTATAATTGGACTTATTGCATAGAGGTATTTCAAGTACTAGAAAAAAAAAAGGGGGTATTATTTGGGAATTTTTGAAATATGGGGCACCTCTGGAAGTACAAGTTTTTTCTGAAAATTTACTCTTATTTTTTTTATATTTTTCTTTTTTTTTTTTCAAAAAAGAGTGTAATTATTTATTATTATACAAAGCCTGTTATGACAATTGTAATGATTATTATTATATTAATTAAAGTTTCACCAGCACTAAGATTTTAGTTTGATAAGATTATGGATGTCAACCTCCTAATAAGTAACTATATGAACTCAAAACCTAATTGACTTAAATATATTGATTAGACTGGTAAAAAAAAATTTGACCAGTCTACTCAATATATTTTCTTGTTCATCCACATATCTACTCTTTTATAGATCTCTAAGGGATCTTATGAGGTCATAAGGAGATAAGCTCTTTATATATTAATACTACGGGAATGTCATATAGTATATCTAAAATATTGATCTATTGATGATATACTAGTCGGTGAATGTTCAAATCCTCATCTGATATATTTGAATGTATTAATTAGATTTGCTTAGACGATAACAACTTTGATGATTTAAGATAAAATCCTAAATCTCATCTTTGTCATTTATATATTTAAAAAAATAATAAAATGATTTAAGTTTATTTTATGTTAATAAAAAATCAATAATGATGAATCCAATTTGGATTTCTAGTTTTAATTCGAACTCATTCGCAATCCAATTAAAGATTTCAATGATAATAATAATGGATAATGGATATGAAACAAATCCAATTAAATACTATGAAACTTATTGACATCCCTTTTACTCTAAAAAAATAAGGAAGAAGAAGAAGAAACTGAGGGATGTGTGAAGTTTCCATGTTCTCTCGGAGTCATTGTGATCGAAAGTGATCGCCATAAAGTCGTAGAAAATACAATCAATAAAATACTAGTTAGTTGTTAAGGTCAATTGTGATCATATGACATTGTAATCGATAAAAATTATGCTAAGAGTCGACATTTTCTACCTTTTCAATCTCAACACTCTTTTTTTTTTTTTTAATGATGTAGTTTTTCTTTTTAATTTATTTAGAAGACGACAAACTTTCCATTCTTATTTGATGGTAAAAAGAAAATAAATATATATATATATATATTGATCTACTAATAAATAAAAGAAATTGAAGATTCAATATCCAATCAAAATATTATTGGTTCGAAACTGATGGGAAAGTTGTGTGACGAGACTCTGGTCACGACCAAATCGCATGCGAGATTTAGATTTTTTTTTTGTTTGTGACAGATTCAACGATAGGATGGCCTGATTGGATTTGGTTGTGTGATGAACATTTGTGACATTCCAAGTAATTATCCGAATGCTATCTGATGATGTTGAACATATGGAATGTTTTTTACATGGGTATGATTCGCATGTCATGCAATATACTACTGTATAACATGTGAGGATGAAGCTTCCTAGTGTGGCAGGAGAGGAAGATTTCACTGTCACTCACAGACCCATTCAATGTTAACTTTGTCTTCTTGTCTGGACATGTCTATTGGCCAAAACAAAGAAATATAAATTTTTCTTCTTATTGTAAGAGCTCATGGATCATGTGAACTGAGGGACTATGACAATTAGGAAAGGTAAGGGGGGTGAATATGAGATTGGATAAGATTTTTATCAACTAAGTTGGCTGATATATTCTAAAAGATTTTTAGAATAAAAATGTAAACCCCCTCAATAAAAAGCTAAATGATTAGGCATGATGTGATCACCATTTGAAACTTGTGATATGTAAATGAAGGAGATGAGCATACTTCTTATGCCTAATAATAGGAAGGGGACAAGGTTGAGATGAGAAGTAAACTCTTACCATAGTGGCAAGAAGATGAAGGAGTGTTCCTCTCCCTCTCTTATATAGTAAGAAATAAGATATGTATGGTTGGTAGGGTAGCACATCACTTAAAATGAAGATGTTGATTTCAGGTTCTTGGAATCTGAGATATTTATTTATTCAGCCAACAATCTAACACACACAATTAGACAGAGAGAAAGAGAGAGAGAATTGAGAATGGATGGGGTAGGATAAGGATCACCGTGGAAGCTGACTTAGAGAGAGGGAGAGAGGAGAATTTTGGCATGGATGGAGTGGGATAAGGATCACTGAGGGAGCTGACTCGACAACACATTGGCCTTAATAACTAGGAAGAGAGACCGCTGCAATGCAATGAAAACTTTTATAATAAAATAAATAAAATATTTCCTTTTAGTAAATTTTAGACATTTAATTGGTGTACAAATCTTAAAGGAGGAGGATGAGAGGTGCAGCCGAGAAAGTCCAAAGAAACAGGAACAAATGAGTAGAAAAGAGGATAAGAATGAAAGGGAAAGTGGAGGTAGAAAATGAAGAGAGAGAGAGAGAGAGAGACTGAAGTTACAAATTAGTGTATGCAAACTTGCCTTGCTTGAAGGCCAACAATTTTACTCTATGAAAATATACAAGTTCTTTTTTTTATGTCTAATGGGTTTAGGATATATATATATATATATAACAGAGTTTTCACTTTGCATGGCTAAATCATTTTTTATAATGGAATTTAATTATTACAACAAAAATCATGAAAAAAAAGTATATTTATTTCCTTATTATTTTTATTTTTATTGAATTTTTGAGTATTTTTCATGGCAAAGAACTTCCACTTATAATAAATATATTATTTTAAAATTATATCATCATCATCATCATTATTATTATTATTATTATTATTTACTGAATTATGAACCCTTTTTTTTCCCTGACAAAGAACACTTCCACTTGTACTTCATAGAATGTGTCAAACCTTGGCTGTCTATTCTTATGCACTTATTTTGCAATTTCAAGGACATTGAGTGGAAGGAGCACAGAGAGAGATGCATCATAATCACCATTCATTTTCATCAATAATGTCATCATCATCAATTTGTAATTTTGCTTGTTGTTTGGTGGGTACTACACCTACCACCAAGTCAAGGCAAGGGAGGAGGGTTGGCATGAGAGAGACATCACTTGGAGCTATAGATTTTGGTGTTCCAAATTTTCACCATAAAATTGCATGCTTTCACTAGAAAAATAAAATAATATCATGGTCAATATCAAGCCATGCAAGCCCATGAACTTTAATCGGACTAGATCTTTAATAATCGGACTAGCCGATAAACAACAACAACAAATAATAACAACGACAACAATAATATTAGAAAAAGAAAAATGCTTTCAACAATAATAAAATATTTTCAAAGTGATGGAAAAGGCTTTCAGAAAAATGCAGACATATCTTTAGAGAAGTATAAAACAAAATATATATAGTTGATAATGCTTTGCATTTCTTTATTTTTTAATTCAAAATAGATGAACACAGTCTAAGGGTCTCAAATAATGAAAAGAATTAACAAAAACAACAGCTTAAAATGAGAAACACTCTTGTCTGGGTAAGCCAGATAAACAAGTTGTAGCAATTACTTTCTACATAAATAAATGTGGTGTATAACCTTAGGCAACCACCATATGTCTAATTTATTAAGATGGATTATGCCAATAAACTGAAGGACAAGTATATGCTTGGCAAAGGCACTTCTACATTGCTCCATGTCAACATGCTTAGGATAGAGTCCAAAAGACTACCATCCTTAGAACAAGGGGCTTCCATATCTTTACAACTGTAGGAACACCCAAACTGAGTACAAAATGAAGAATCCATGTCAGAAAACCATGAAGCTACACTAAATTTAGACCATCTGCATTGTGATTTGTTGCAACACAACTATTTATCATCAAGTTTCATAACGATTACATATCACAAAACATTTTCCCCATCAAGAAAATAGTACCATTGCATCAGTATTTCCAAAGTATAGTGAAAAGCTCATGCTAAATCAATGAATTGGATCAGACAATAAATGTTGATTGAGAAAAAGCAATGAACAGAAAGTTTCATCAGCAACCGAGCTGCTGCATCATATGATCAAACTCCAGAATCCAATTTGGCTATGAACTCCAGTAAACATACCGTGTAAGAAGAACCAAAATTGATGTAAAGTTGATATAATTGCACAATTCACAATCAAGTAGAAACCTGTGTATGCTGTAATTAACATCAATAATTCAGGAAAACGAACGAGAAAAATAAGATAAAACACACATAGACCAGAACACCACAGACCCTACAACCAGGCTTGCCATGTAAAAGATAACATAAACCATTCAGGAAAAAAGAACAAGAAAAATAAGATAACACGCACATCGACCAGAACACCACAAGACCCTACAACCACGCTTGCCATGTAAAAGATAACATAAACCATTCAGGAAAAAAGAACAAGAAAAATAAGATAACACGCACATCGACCAGAACACCAGAGACCCTACGACCATGCTTGCCATGTAAAAGATAACATAAACCATGCACACAAATTATAGAAGGCATTACTAAATCTGACATTTAAGAAAAAAACATACTATTTTTTTAATGAAACAACTCGATAAGTGAAGACACCACTAACTATTAGGAGGCAGGAAATCTTATAAACATGGTACCTAGCACCTTAGTTCCTAAAGATGAGAATACTTGGCTATTATTTTGTAAGGTTATATTTATGAAGACTGTAATCTAAATCCTAGATAACATAATATATATCATGTTTTCAGAACGAACACAACACTAACTATTAAAATATGGGAAAATTTGATTACATAGTAACTGGGTACTTAGTTTCTAATACATAGAAATATCTAACAGGTAATTCTGCAAGATCATAGTGGTGTAGATTACAGCCTATTAATCTATATCCTATAAACCCCAGACAGAAAAGGGAAGAAACACACATACATGCAAACTGAAAAATTTACCAAGTAAATCAGTGGCAAATTTATCCATTTAAGTATAAATTGATAATAACCTAATATTGTTGCTTCGTACTAGCCTACAACAAAGGAAACTATTTAATCTTGTGTCTTAGATTACCTAACACTAGTAACCAAAATTATCTCTTTGATCACATCATTGAATCCATTCGAGCTCCTTTTACAAAAATCAACAGCATTTATCTCTAAGAATTCCATCATGAGCTACTATTAAGTCAATAATACGAAAATCTCTACTCTTTTATCCATTTTTTCAAGCAATTGTTTTCAGATAAATCCTTTGGATATGCTTTTGGATCTTAGAATAACTTTAGAAAACCTTTTCGGATCATAGAATTGGATATGCTTCCTGCTTCCTAATCATGAACAGTGGCTTTCTTGACATGATATTTCATTATAGACCACCAAAGAGAATTCGATCCCACTTCTGATAATAACTGAGAGAGAAAGAGTTTTGTTCCACAAAATGCATCTTGGTCATCATCATTTGTTGAAATTAAGAGAAAAGAGTCCGAATGTATAAAACATGATTGTCAAACCTAGACCACTTCGAGGTTCAAAGGCAACAGCAATGCAAAATTAGAACCAAATATCACACTAAAATTTTGAAGACATGATCAAGTCATCAACCATTTCCATCCAGTGCATAAGAGCCATTTCACTGATTTTGTAAGGAGAACACAGATTTCCATTACTAGTTAACAAGGTGATATATGCTTTACCTGCACATATGCTCACACAAGAAAAGAAAGAAACATATAATAAAGGAACTAATAGCATGGCATTTGGAGTAACAAACAAACGGTATAAGGAAAAGAAAGACAACATAAGGCTTAGCTAAAATACTTAGAAGTTTGAAGTATGAGTTAACCATTAGCTCAATGGATATGTGATGCTAAAGTTGCTTTGAGACAACATCACGGAAAGCATAAGGCACTGCCACAACATGACTCCGCAAATAGAATTCGAACAGCATAAGCCCCATGCTCATCGGTGCCAGAATACTGACTCCTACTTGTGCTTTGCTGCTTTCTTCTTGGAAGAAGCGGCAGCAGAGTTCACCTGTGGCTTCGGATGACGCTCCGCTTCGCTCGGATCCAACCACTTCAAGGGGTGGCGATTGAAGAAGGGCCAGTTGGGCACAGTGATCAGCGTAGTAAGCACGACTCCACCGGCGTATGCAAGCATCATCGTCCGAAAGGAGCCGATGGTGTATCCGACGCCGAAAGCAGCGACCGCCGACACGACGAGCATGATCTGCATCAGAATCTCCGCGCGCTTCTGCCCTTGCCAGTCCATCTGATAACGATAAGAAAACGCGCCCCGTGCGATCAGACCAAGGGGAAGAAGTTGCAACAAGCAAGAAGAACACAAAGATCCAAAACTTTTCCGTTTCAAGAGATCTGTGAGTGAGGAAAAATGCCAGAAACGATCGAACCTGCAAACAAAACGCTGAATTTAAGAGATTAGCGCGGAGAAAAAACGCTGGACAAATCAAGAACCTGATGAGATCGGAAGAAATAGATCGATCGGTCGCTCAGCCAAAACCCTAATCCTAATAATCCCCAAACCAGCTTCCCGATCACGAGAAATAGAGAGCGGCCGGTCGGGAGTGGTAACGTCACCGTCGGTGATTTATAGTTAAACCAGGGCCCAGCCCGAGACCTTCGTGGGTAGGCCTTATTACCCGACCCGACCCGACCCGAATCTGATCCGATTTGGGTCCGAAATTTCAGAATCCAACGATGATGTATTTAGTATAAACCAGCATCAGACATTTGAGTTCGTATGATGAATACTCATGAACATTTGAATATAAAATTCGTATAAAGCGTTCGTTTTTTTGTTTGAATGGGAGATTGCTTGTCAAGTAGATTTCTTGGTATAAATACAATCATTTTTTTTCATTCAACGTGAAAAATGTCGGTGATGTTTGAATCGACCTAACTTGATTCGAGTAGAGAATATCATGAACAAATATTGATCTACACAAAGATTGAAATTAAATAAAGTTCTTGATGCTTAGGTCAGCTATAAAATGAAAAATAAAAAATTTCGAGTAAAGAAGTAATTGATTTGACCCGATGAGCTTTTTTTTCATTTAATGTGGAAGATGTCAGTGATATTTGAATCGACCTAACTTGGTTCGAGTAGAGAATATCACATATGTTTGATCGAATGTTGATCTACACAAAAATGAAAAGTAAAAAATTTTGAGTAAAGTGGTAATTGATTTAATCATTCAACGTGAAAGATGTCGATGATGTTTGAATCATTCGAACTTGGTTTGAGTAGAGAAAATCGTAGATGTTACTCGAATATTGATCTACACAAAGATCAAAATAGGATGGAGTTCTTGATGCTTAGGTCAGCTATAAAATGAAAAATAAAAATTTTGAGTAACGTAGTAATTGATTTGACCCGATGAACTTTTTTCATTCAACATGGAAGATGTCGGTGATATTTGATTCATTCTAACTTGGTTTGCGTAGAGAAGATCCACGGATGTTCAGATAGAATGTTGATCTATAAAATAAAAAATAAAAATTTTGAGTAAAGTAGTAATTGGTTTGATCCGATGGGCCTTTTTTTAATATGAAAGATATGGATAATGTTTGAATCAATTTAATTTGGTACGAGAGAAGATCATATATGTTTGATCAAATATTAATCTATACAAAGATTGAGATCATATGAAATTCTTGATGCTTAGGTCAGTTATAAAATAAAAAGTAAAAATTTCAAGTAAAGTAATAATTGATTTGACCCAATAAGTTCTTTAATATTTAAAATGGAAGATGCTAGTGATGTTGAATCAGCTTAACTTGATTTGAATAGATAAGATTATAAGCGTTGGATCAAGTATTGATCGACATAAATATCAAGATTGGACAAAGTTCTTGATGCTTAGGTCAGCTACAAAATGAAAAGTAAAAATTTCTAGTAAGATAGTAATTGATTTGACTCGATAGATTTTTTTTAACGTGGAAGATATCGGTGATATTTAATTCAACCTGACTTGATTTGAATAGAGAAGAATACAAATGTTCTATCGAATATTGATCTACACAAAAGATCGAGATCGGATAAAGTCTTTTATGCTTAGGTCAGCTACAAAATAAAAAATAAAATATTTGAGTAATGTAGTAATTGATTTGACTCTATGGACTTTTATAATCGATTTAACATACATGGATGAATATTCTATGATATAAATAATATATTTAAAAAAAAATATATTGGATTGATATTTATGATGCTCAACAATTGATTATGTCATCAACCACGTCGGTTTGATTAGACTATCATCGAACAAATTTAATTATAAATAATAATAATAATAATAATAAGAGAAAAAAAAGGGATTATTGATCTTATTCAACTTCGGAAGACAAATTTAAAGATAGAGATAGACTTTTGCACTTGTCAGATGTTGACACGAATAAATGTATTTATCAATCGAGAAAGTTTTTGCCTTTGCCTCTTTTGAGATTGTTGAAATATAAATTTTTTTTTGAAGTAAACAAAGATAAACAATGAGTTATGAGACGAAAAAATCGACACGCGTAGCATTTACGTTCACAAACTTAGGGATTGGATACGTAAGGAAATAACTGTTCCTTATGGTGTCGTCGTCGTTTGTCACGAGACCGTACGACGTGTTCAATAATGGGAGGGAAAAATTGGGTGCTCTCTCCCGTCCATTATATAAACGTTCTCAACGTGCATGCTTTAAATGTCAACACATAGGCCTTTCTGAGCCGTCCGTTTGTCTGCCGCTTCTTCTTGTTTTTACCTCATTTAGTCAAAATCAGGTAATGACAGCTTTTGCCGTATCCGACTGGTGTTTCGGATGGCACGATTTAAAGCATCTTTTGCATGTGTTGATTGCCGGACATGTCTTTTTCTTCCTTTCTTTATTGGAATAAAGAAAAATAAAATAGATTAGAAGATGTGTCAAGGCACGAATCGTGTCCTCAGATGTATTTTCGATCTTATTTGCTCAAAAATATTGTAGCCTAATATAATCGCGATGTCATTGTCTCGCGACTACGACGTGACGCCGCGATAAGGACATCATTAATGCCGAAAAAGTGAAAATAATAAGAATAAAAAGAAGCAAAGAAAGAAAAAAAAAAAGGAGAAAATTGTCTCCACAGGTACAAATGGAGATGGAAAGAGGAGTGTTGAGGGTTTCTTTCGTTAAGATAATATTGAGTTATGTATGAAGAAGTATTGTGGCCAATATATTTAGATTATTATAAATATAGGGAGTACCTCCACTCTTATATAATTATATTTGCACATAATAATTTTAAAAACAGTGTAATTATATTATGATTATACGATTTGAAGCTGAAATTTTGGTAGAATGGTAGTGTTAATTTGAAATTTAATTTAATTTCAAATAGTATATTTTAATTTCAAAAGTAATTAAACTGTCATTGTCACCTTACTCATCCGTAGTTTTCCTTTTTCTACTTTTTCTTTGTTATCTCTTATTTTATTCATTTTTCTTTCCTTCCTCCTCGTTGTTTCTCCACTATAGACAAGGCCTTAAGATGAAAAAAAAAGCAAAGATGACAAATGATGGACGAGATGGTATAGGCAAAGGTGACAAAAATAATTTGAATGTCTTTTAAATTATAAGATACTATTTTGAAAAGAAAAACGAAAACAAAAAGTGAAAAACTCAACATAAAAGTCTTTTATAGAAAAATCACTCTAAAAAAAAAGGCTATACTTACCGTCCAATCTCAAGGTTTCTCAAGTTATTATATCGATAGGTCTCTTCGATACATGAATGATTCTACTACTTTGGTACAAGAAACAAAGCACATCTTGCATCCAACGAGGGATGGAGCATAAGTACAAGTTGTGGACGGACTGTCAACACCGATGCAAATGTGGCAACAAAGCAAATGTTTCCATCAAGAATTAGGGTCGACTATCCCTTTTACAATAATAATAATAATAATAAATAAAATTCTTTTAATTTAATATTTCAAGGTTTTAATTTTATTTTTTCCACATGAAAAATGATTTTGTTCCCCTTTATTGTTGTTTCTCGCTGTCCTCATATTGTGGGTGAACACAGGAAGCATGGCCACTAATTCTCATCCTCTTTATTATTTATTATTATTATTTATAATTCTGAATTTTTGTTATAGGTGTTGGTTGTCGTTTTCACATATGATTAACAAATATTTTTAGATTTCTAAAGTCTATATGTCCGAAGGATCAGAAATTCTAATACGAGAGTCATCAATGATGCAAATAAGAAAATCTTAAAAATTAAAATTTATTTTTTCTATAAATATTTCATTATCTTTAGCGAGGAAATATAAAATATGATAAACCTTTTGATACTCTTGATATTTAAATAAAGTTATCTTTTAGGTCATCTAGAGAAGGTTATCCTCTAAGATTTCTAAAGAACATGAGAGAGAAAAAAATGTAGATTTATGTCTATACGAGAGGATTTATGTTTAAATAGGGATAATTCAAGGATATAATTGACTTTACATAATAAAAAATCTAATTTTCAATGAAAGTAGGTGAGATTTGTTGAATCACATTAATCTTATATTGACTTTCTAGTATGTTATTAATTATTGATCTATAATTATTTTCTTTTAGTTTTGAAAATTTTTTCTTCCTTTTTGACATATCATTCATTAGTCGTGTGAAACGATGAAAAATAAAAATATATTTTATGATATCATCATTATTGTACTTGAATTCTTTCTTTTTGTTTTTTTTTGGGGCTTCTCTTTAATTTCTTTTTGAGTGGGCATATTTTCTATAGCTTCATCGAAAAGAATTGGCTTCTAATGGTCCATCATCGACTTGATAGCTTTCGTTCTCAACCACACCACAACTTGATATTTGTGGACTGGGATTTGAGGGATGGCCACTAGAAATCCAGAGTTCTATCCAGCATACATACTGTGGTGATTGTTGATCCAAATATGCGATGTTTTTTTTTTATTTCTTCGGTATAAAATAAACCTCTGTAAATAATAAAATTAAATTCTAAGTCATATATATACATATTATATATACCCAAAGTGAAATAAGAGACAGCTAATATAATCAAATGCAACTTCATCGAACATCGAAGATTAGTACAAGTCATTGGGAATCTTGACTAGATTAGGTGTATCCAATTGAGCTTTTGATCGAGAGCAGAGAAAAAAGATATGATAAAGAGGAAGAAAAGAAAGGATGGATTGCTTTTTAGACAGTGAATCTGACAGTAACTCTACTGATTCTAAAGATTAGAGTTTTGAGTTTCAGAAATAATTTTTGACCGAGTGTTTGAATAGGAGCGAAAGAAATAATAATATGATCAATTCAGGTTTAACGTCGAGAGGATAAGATAAAGAAAAGATGGATAGATTTCACGGATTAATCTTAAACTCTTTGGTCCCATACATTTTCTACTTCAATCCTAATTAAGATTAACCCAAGCCATTTTATCATGGCAATATTAGTATTATTGCCTACTACTTGATAACGGATATGCATTGTTGCTACATTTTCGGCACGTGCTCAATTGCACACCACACCTTTCCCTTTCCCCCATATAAATTCCAACGGTCCCTACTTGCTTCCGACCCCTCTCTCTCTCTCTCTCTCTCTCTCTCTTATGTCTATCTCTGTTTCTCTCCGCAGTGAAAACCCTTATCTGGTATTGTTCAGCTTCTGCAATCAGTTGCCATCTCCTCCGATGCCACCCCTTCCGCTACTGCTCTTTTGTTTCTTCTTTGTCTTCTTCCTGATATTGCACCGATTGGTCCTGAGACTGTCGGCCGCTGGCACCGTTCCTTCGTGCCACGGTCCCAAAGTGCACCCCGTCATTGGATCGTTGCTTCCGTTCTATAAGAACAGGCACAGGCTATTGGATTGGTACACGGAGATGCTCAAGGCATCGCCGAACCTGACCTTCGTCATGTGGCGCCTCGGTGCTCGTCGGATCGTCGTCACTGCCAACCCCGAGAATCTGGAGCACATGCTCAAGACCAACTTCCCTAACTATCCCAAGGGCAAGCCCTTCACCGACATCCTCGGCGACTTCCTCGGGCGCGGCATCTTGAGCGCCGACGGCGATCTCTGGCACATGCAGCGCAAGCTCGCGAGCCACGAGTTCAGCGCCCGATCCCTGCGTGAATTCGTCGTTAATGTTCTGGAGCGCGAGGTCGGCGAGAGACTGCTACCCATCCTGTCGTCCGCGTGCGCCGACCGGCGGGTGGTCGACATGCAGGACTTGCTCCGCCGCTTCGCCTTCGACACCGTGTGCAAGATCTCGTTCGGCACAGACCCCGGCCTCCTCGACCCCTCGCTGCCCGAGTCGGCCCTCGCCGGTGCCTTCGAGGTGGCCTCGGCGATCAGCGCAAAGCGAGGGGCTGCGCCGGTCTTCGTGGTCTGGAAGGCGAAGCGCGCGCTCGGCGTCGGCTCCGAGCGTCAGCTCCGAGCCGCGGTGAAACTGATCCATGCATCCATCATGGAGGTAATTCGGAGGAGGAAGGCGACGCTGGAGAATGGCACACAGCACAAAGACCTCCTGTCGAGGCTCATCACCGGAGGCCACGAGGAAGAGGTGATCCGCGACATGGTCATCAGCTTCGTGATGGCGGGGAGGGACACGACGTCGGCGGCTCTGACATGGTTCTTCTGGCTCGTGTCAAGCCACCCCGAGGTCGAAGCAGAGCTGGTCAAAGAAGCGAAACGAGCCAAGGGACGATCGGACTTACATGCGCTCAAAGACATGAAAACGTTGGAAGCCTGCCTCTGCGAGAGCATGAGGCTGTACCCGCCGGTGGTGTGGGACTCTAAGCACGCGGTAAGCGACGACGTGCTGCCCGACGGGACGCGGATCAGGGGAGGCGATCGGGTGACGTACTTCCCCTACGGCATGGGGAGGATGGAGAGGCTCTGGGGGGAGAACTGCCTGGATTTCGATCACAGGAGGTGGTTGTCGGAGAGCGGGGAGGTGGTGCGAGAGTCGCCGTTCAAGTTCCCGGTCTTCCAAGCCGGGCCAAGGATCTGTCTGGGGAAGGAGATGGCCTTTCTCAAGATGAAGTACATTGCGGCGGCTGTGCTCCGAGAGTTCGCGCTGAGGAGGGTGGAGGGTGAGCGACAGAAGCCAACGTTGGTCCCGATGCTCACCGCGCACATGGCTGGTGGCCTACAAATGGTGGTAGACAGCAGGAAATAATTGGGATAATCCCCGTGTCAATAATTTCTCAAGAATATATATATATATATACATATATATATTTCCCGAATCCAATCCAAAGACCATTTTACACGATTTATCCCAAACGCCGCCTCACCGCAAACAGATTTAACCTCTCAATGGGCCTATCATCGCTCATTCTGTCAAAGGGCCAACCAGAAACCGTATAGTTATAAGAGAGAGATTACACTTGGATAACACTGAAATGAGCAACTTGATGTTTTTCATCATCATCCCGAGCTCGAGGAGCTCAAAATCACCAGAAGGCCTTTTTATGTTTTTGTGGCATGCTTTTTTCGTGCACAGGCCATTGTTGTGGAGACAAGGACGGAGACTGCCGAACCGCTGACACTTTATCCGACACCCCGCTGTCTGATTCCGTGGGAAGGACGCCTGAATAAGCTCGGTGATATTGATATGGATAGACATGTGGAGTAAGCAAATCAACATTAGGTGTTGTTGATTAGGAGTAACGATGATCAATTCCAGTTGCAGTTTGTGAGCGTTTAATTTGGTCGGTCGGTTCATCATTTACTCTATTCCAATATATTAATGCTAAGAATGATACTCCATGAGGAGACAAATGTATATCTATCAGGCATGGAATTATTTGCACACCAAGTGTTTTATCTGATGTATTAGATTCCTTCCCAATTAGGTGTCAGACAAGTCAGCTATGAAGCCTTCAACCACAAACTCAACAGTGCCAAAAGCAATGACAGGTCTTAAGTAAATAAGACATTGAAGACGAAGACCACTGCTACCGGCGCGATGCACACACAGGATTGATATTTCTTAAAGTCAACATCAAAAGCATGCATCCCCACTCGCTTGCGTCAGCTAAATGGCATACTTCGATTTCAATGGAATTGGGATGTCTGTGGTCCTTTTGAGTTGTAAGTGTGTTTGATGCGGCTCCTTCTATTTCTTTTATTATTCATCATATATCATTACCAAGATAGAGGATTTCAATAACTTGCAAAGATGGGGATCATACGATTTGTGCTATACATCATGACTATTTATCTATCACAACCGTGTAGGGTATCCAGGCCCAGGAAATGGGTTGGAAGTGGACAACCTGATATCTCCAACTCTTGTATCAGAGCTGGCACACTGTTCAAGCTAAATGCTTGTGTTCTCGGCCCCATCCTGCCTGCAGAATATGTTCTGATCTTATCTTCACAAACAAGGAGTGACCTGGGAGGTGATGGCTTCCATTTTAGGGCACATGTTAAATATCACCTCTGCTGACTAGTTTGCTCCCCGTGATGGTGGACCATTGCAGGTTCTACCCTTTTTGGAATGACTATTGAGACAGGAAAATTGTTGAAGAAATAGTTCATGTTACCAGAGGTGTAGATGCTATAGCTCAGGCACACTGCTCACAGTTGATCCGTGTGGCTTGCGGTGAAGGGAACACATACCGGAGGTCATGGCAGGGAAGGAGGGATATGTTCTCTCTGTGTTTGTGTTTGGCCTTCTCTATTCTGGGACTGGTCAAACTTGACAGGGTTACTGGGGAGAAAGATAAAGCAAAGAGAAGAAGATTCAATCTTTGATGGGAGACAAGTTGAACTCCACACAGTCGTATCCCATTAGCATGATTGGGGAACTGAATCCAGTCATGTCACTTAATGGCATCTTGGGCATTCTTTTCCCTTTTTTGATGATGAAGATGCAAGAGAACGGATTGCACTGATCGAACAGGAAAGTATTGGCAGTACCCGTGACCAAGTTTTGGGGTAATGCAAAACATTCTAATGCAATCACTAAACTAGAAGAAGATTCATCCGATGGACATTACAACAAATGTTTTCCTTCGTTACATATGGATACATCTAAGTGACAAATTACTGACTCTCTTTTGTTTCACTTCAATAGGGATAAATAGTACATTTTAAAGTAACATGCATTAGTTTTATGTGTGCTCAGATAGTGCAGCAGATCCCACATGGCGGAGGGACCCAAGGGATGCACCTAGGATGCCTTTAACTGCCCAACCAAGCGAACAGCAACGACTATCTTGTATATATCTCCAATGATATGATTTTTACTAGATCCAATAAAATATTCAAATTCGTACATGCCAAGAATGAGCTATGTTTATTGTAGATTACTGTCATCTACCACTGCAGGAGTGTTGATCACTAGCCAATACTCAATTGTAGAATATGAAAATTACAGGTTGCAGACCTGATGCAAGTTCAGCAAGAGAATAGAAGCACATAACATGGCCAGTTAAAGAACCCTATTTGGTGCACGAAAAGTCATACTTAAACTTGCAGATGAAACAAGTTAAGAGCAATATGAAACACGGCGAGCAACCGAGACAGAAGAATGAACATTTGAGCAAAAGTATGTAGTGCATATCATGATATAACTTGTTAGCCACATTTTAAGTTGGCATTGATACTCACACTGAAGTGCAGGGGCAATTGTAGTCTGCCATGATGCCTTAGATGTAGTTCAGGAAACTGCAACAAATGATGAGGATTTAATAGGCCTGTCCAAGGGTTATGTACAAGATCAATGGACAAAATGCCCCTTCTCTTCAGCTTCATTCGCCACCGAGTATAAACCTGGTTCAGAGAAGTAGTTGATATTAATTTACCATGACATTTTAAGCAGCAATGGTTTCTGTAACATGAACAAACATTTTTAGAAATGAAAGGATGACTGTATGCAACTTACGCCTGCATAATTTTAAAGTCAACTGAGCATGGAAGGATGTCCAGTCTGCAGCATCCTCTTAAGCACATCAGCATGCCAACCAAAAGAGGAGTCTGATGAACTGTGGAACATGTTGAGAAAAGGTGTTACCTGGAGATCGAGTTGTGTAGAATCTAATTCACTTAATGCACTAAATCAAGCATTGTGGCTACTAGGACATAGAGAATGGTGTCCGGACAAAGCAACCTTGGAGTTGAGATCTCAAATGGAAATGATATAATCTCAGAGTTTTGTACAGTTGGAATGTGGTCTTTTTTCTCATCAGAAAATCTTATAATTTGAAACAAGACTTCACATAATGATGACTCTAAGGCAGCATGTCTCGAACTGCTCTCTTCAGATGCATTTTCTAAGATCATAAGATATATAGAAGGTTAGATTATCAAATAATAAAATAATGATAAAATTGGCAAATTCAGAGAAAGAGCCTTACTACCTCCAGTGCTTACGGGTGCTTTGGTATAATGAGATTTACCATGAGATTTAGGGTTTAACACATGTAAATTGATATACCATTGCTCCCAATAAAGGCGCTCAATTTTGTTCCCAAACCATGTTGCATGCTTGTTTTTGATCTCGTAAAAAGATAAGCATACCTGCACCAGCAAAAATTTCATGAACGTATCAGCCTAAAAAAAATGAAAATAGAGTCCTAGCATCATCTGTGAACCGTAAGTACCGATAGGTATCTGATAATATAAAAGCATAAACCTGGCCTTTTCTGTTTGGATGTTTCTCTACCCAACCAATGAACTGGTCAATCTTTTCATCTATCTTCTTTTCAATCTCATGATCTCCACAACGAACCTGCAAGAAAGCTTCAGGATAAGATGGCTATAACAGAAACATAAACGCAAAACAAAGAACTTCAACGGAGACAAAACCAATGCAAATGCAACAGACTGGCAGTCTTTTACAGGTCAAACGCAAACCATAAACTAACAGCACACTTTATAAAGAAGCAACACACCAAACAGCACCAAGGCATGCCCAATTTTCTTGGTTGTCAAGTCAATAATAATGCATGCCAAAACTTGTGGATTGACTGTTAGCTACAGAATCCGGTCATGTGCATAAAGAGAAGGTCATGACAACTTGGACTGATAAACTATGGATAATTGGATATATGCTACCTAGTTAAGAAAGGGTGTCCAATGATGATGCCACATTATGACACCATACACAACAAAAATTGAAAGAAAGCAAACATAAAGAAATAAATCCAAATGGGACACTAAATGCAACAACATATGCCAGATATGGTTACAACTCAACACCTTAAGTAGCTTCTGTTATAAGGCAAACAACTTACATAGGTGAGCTCGAAGTGTTCACACTCAACATCCTTGGGCCGAACAAGTCCTAATGCTCTATGGAAGATAATTGTATGCAATATGCCTGCAAAAAAGGAACTGGTAAATATATGCAGAGGTGTCCAAAAATCAGCAACAGATAAAGACAACTGCTGAAGATCAAAGGTCACAGGCAGTATACACACGATAACCACATGGTCTGGAATGCTAAAGCAGTTCCAGCATTTGTTTCAGAAGTTCAGAAAAAATATACATGATAAAAAAGGCATAAGCAAAACTAGAGATTCAAAATAGTTTACGCCACTTTGATTCCAAGAAAATTTGTAGAAAGTTTATTCCATGATTAAATGCCTCAAGTAAAAATAAATAAACAAAAAATATTATGTTTACAAATTTCCTTTTTTTATATTCAGAGTGCAGGAAAATCTAAAGTTGTGTTAATTTTGGAAAAGTGAGCTTAAAAACAGCGAAACCATGAACTGAAGAATTTAGCCTTATATTTTCCTTGCAAAATCGGAAAACTAAATTGTATATTTATGACATGGCACCACATAAATTTCTATATGAATGATAAATTGGTGTGACCATGTCAAAATGAAAATCTCATGGATAAAAAACATAAATTTTCATATAGCGTAAGGGTCGAGCACTTTCATATCTTTGCAATTAACCAATTTTTTACCATTGCATTGTTTTTTCGTTCACTTTAAAATCTTTAGTTTCCCAAGAACTCTAGAAAGTAACTTTAATATTCTCAAATACAAAAGAATTCCTACCTAAATCATTGAAATGACAGCCGACTTTTCCTTTAATTGCACGTATATGCAAGTGCTAGACCTTCCTAAGCTATAACAATTTTCATTTTACCCTTTTTCTCTCACAAAACTAGGAATCTGGCAAAGTCAGACCAACTTATCATTCGTATCGAGGTGCGCACATGAACTATAAGTCAGCATTGCATAAGTTGTTGCCATTTGTGGCACGTGTTGTGCAGCATGACACACGGCTATCACATGCCTGACATCTACATACAGGGGCATCTACGATGCATCAGCAAGAAAAATAGCTACGGTGAGAAAGCCACTACATGGTAATCAGCTGGTTGTACAAGACTAACAATCGTAAAAGACAAATGCTACACATCCTAATCATAGTCATGCAAATTCCACTGTTGAACATAAGCAATAATTGAACTTACAACGCAGCACATCTTGTATCTCTGTCGGCACCACCACCTGGTATTAATGATCGAAGAATAGTCAACAAGAAATTAAAGCGATAGCTACAAAGCACGCCTGAAATTACACGAAGAAGAGGAAAGAAACGAGGATCGGTATATGCGAACCTACTCGAAGCTACTGGAGGATGAAGTTAGGAATGAAACGAACAAGGGCCAAAAGGATTTCGGAAAATAGGGTCTCACCAGTTCCTTGAGTTGGCAGGTTTCGCAGTTCATGGAACCTCCCCTTCGCGACACGCAAAGGGATCGAGATCGGAGGAAAGAACGGTGGCGGAAGGATCAGAAAGATGGGATTTCGGTGGTGGCGTAGGTGGCGATTCTAGGGTTGCAGAAGGGCGAGCGAGAGGAGAAAGCGGAGGGGCCGTCGACGGTGAGAAGGAAAAATAATGGCTATTGTTATAAAGGGTTTATTAGGCCTAATAACCCATTTCCATGACACAAATCCGACCCGATAATATGGATCGGAATCCTCAATCCGCTAAATGGCCTAATTATTTACCCGCTTATGGATCCTTAGAACTCAGACCCGTTAGATGGTTGAGTTACTAATGGGTCCCAAATTCATAGAGGACGGGAATCACAAAATCCGATGTATCACTGAATTATATATGGTTGATTTATTGAAGGCGAAATGGCTCAGTTTTACTTTTACATATATTTGTACTTAATCTCAGTAATTCAATTTATTATAATAATAAAAACATTAAGACTACTTTTAATATATATATAGCTCAAACTACTAATATTAATTACAATTAAAAGTAATTAACCTCAATTTTCTCTTTATATGTTTGTTAACACAAGGAATGTAGATGGGGAGATTTAATCTTAATGGAATTAGAACATAAATCATAATATAACATATGTTAATGATCTCATATAATCGAATCATGACAACCTAATGGATTTGACTATGTTTCTTTATAATCTTAGTAGTTATACTACTATTCTTTTCCAAAAAAATAAAAATAAAATTGTACTTTGTCACTTAATTATGATATGTTGAAGCAATAAAGTTTAATTATGAGACTGAATTAGGGACATATGAATCAATATCAGTAGAGCTAATTTTTCTTTACCTACCTTTATATTTTATCTAGGACATGAATTTTCTTCAAAATGATAAGCAAATGGATATCTTGCTGCTTTAGGTTGGTAGAAAAAGTATGTCATCTTTAAGATTGGATTCCTTGTTTCATGAAACACAATATGTGACAGTGATCCCTTCTGCAGCAAGAAAACAAAAGGGAGAGAGAGAAAGGAGAGGGAGAGGAAAAGGAAGATTGATGGTGAAAGCTTTTGTGTAAGTACATTGAATCCTCTTTTAGACTGATTATTTAGCAATTCCATACATAATTTCTTAATCCTACAAAGTATCTTCTTGCATATAATAGATTGAATTCCTTTGGCAGTGAATTGCTTTCTTAGTGAGTGTTGCATGTAACAATCATCTTCAAAAGATGTGCAGGTGAAATCTAACAATCAATCTGATCATTCATTAAAGTGCTAAAGAAGATTGTAAAGTCAGTAATGCATGCAGCATGTTGACACACAGAACTGATACAGAGGATGCAGCATCAATAAGCAAGCATTATTGGGAACCCAGAGTGGGAGGGAGGTTAAGGAGAAGGTGGTTGCAGTAATGGAGGAATGATCTCAAGCATCTAATCCCACAAAAAGTGGAGGACATGTAGGGTCACATGTGAGACCTAAAGGAAGAGCAAAGGACTCCCCACAGAAAGTATATGCATGAGCTCAAGGACAAAGCCACTACAGTGAGCCAACCTCAATGATGGTCATGTGCATGTGCTTCCAACAAGCACTTTTACACACACACAAACACACACACTCTGATCTCTCATCTTCTCTCTACTCCATCCTCTTGTTTAGCAGCCACTAAGCCAGGCATTTAGATAGATGAGTCTCAAAAATGTTATGATCTTCTTTCCTAATTCCACCCTTATTATCTTTAGCAATCACTGTGATTCCTGCAATGGCCAAATCTGAGGAGGCAGAAAAAGAAACTGTGGCCATGTTCACATCACTATCCCTGTGGAGGATTGATCTTTGGTAGCTTTTTCCTGTCACACCAAAACTACACCCCACAAGGAATACAAGGAAACACCAGCAATTATCTTTTGATCTCTCTATTCTTCTTCTTCTTCTTCTTCTTCTTCAGTCCTCCATTTCTGCTTTCTTCCCCACCAAACTCCAAAACAAAGGTAAGAGAAAGAAGAAGAAGAAGAAGAAGAAGGCATGTCCAAGTTATGGACTTCTTGCAATGCCGGTCTCCTTCTGGCCATCCTCTTGGATGACTTCCTCTCCTTCTGCACCTTCTTGACCTCTCATCCATTGCATTTGGCCTACCTGCTCTTCTTCTTTCCTTACCTTGCCCAATTACTCTCATTCCTCTCTCCTCTCCTCCTCTCCACTGTAGTCCTCCTCTTGGTTCTCCTTACCATCTCCCCCTACCTCGATGAGGCGCCCCCTGCGGCGCCACCCGAGTTCGTCGGTAAAACTTGCTGCATTGTCCTCAGCATTCTAAAGGACAACCTCCATGGCAATGGGAGGATCGACCTGTTAGACCAATTTGCGTCGGTAATTCTCTCATCGATCGATGATGCCAGTCCAAGCTCGCAGGAGAGTGCCGCGCAAGCACTGTTCGGCGAGTTCTTTGAGGATGCTTGTTCAGATCCAGAAGCAGAGGAGAAGTGTTTGGCTTCTGCTGTTGGGGGCGGAGGAAGCAGTTTGGAGGAGACTCCTACTGATGTCGCTTTGGGCATTTCCGCCACAGATGGTGAGCACCAGGTAGCCAATTCTGGGACCGGAATCCAATGCAGGGCAACTGAAGCACAAGCAAAAGGAATGCCGAATGCTCGAGAGGTCCTTGGCTCACATCGGGAGTTTGCAGAGCCCAAGCGGGACGAAGACAGAGCAGAGCATCTAACAGAATCTATGACCATCGAGAGGCTTCAGAGTTATGGATCGATAAGGAAGGAAAAAGAGTGGAAGAGGACGCTGGCTTGCAAGCTGTACGAGGAACGAATGACGTACAAGCTGTGCAAGGAACGAAAGGTGGCGGAAGGTGGCGAAGAGATGGATCTACTCTGGGAGGCTTACGAGGCCAATGCTAGTGAGACTGATACCAAGAAGAAGGAGAAGAAAGCAAGGAGAGTGGAGCTTGAAGAAGAGGAAGAGGAAGAGGAAGAGGACGAGGAAGAGGAAGCAACAACTGGACAATTGTGCTGCCTTCAAGCATTGAAGCTATCAGCTGGAAAGATGAATCTGGGAATGGGGAAACGAAATCTGATGAAGATATCTAAAGTTCTGAAAGGAATGAGGATGTTCCATGTGGGTAGTAGAAAGAGCACCAAAGCATAAAATCTAGCTCAGAAGAAATAATTTGTGAAGACTGTAAAAAGGAGGCACAGTTATGAGAATCTCACTCTCACTCTCTCTCTCTCTCTCTCTCTCTAAAAAAAGATCTGATTGCACTTTGAAGCAGCATCCACAGTCTGCTACTGATGGTTCTTGCCTGCAATTCATCTGTGTTCTAGTGATCCTCACTTGAAGGTGCTGTGGAGTTTGTAAAAAGGAAGTATAGTCATAGAATGCCATTTCTCTCTACACAAGATTTTGGTTGCTCTTAGAAATGGTACCTAAGTCTGTTGGTGATGTTTCCTTCATGCAATTCATCTGTGTTCCAGAAATGCTCTCTTTCATGAGATATTGTCATTGCCAACTTATTTTTCTGTACTTTTTTAGTTGTAATGCAGTATGGAATAACATCTTAAAATTTCCTGAGACATCAAACAAAAAATAACGGGTAAAGATTTTGACTGTCGATAGAAAGATTCGCAAATAAAACTACTCTTATCGGATATTAGAATTCCGTAAACAGGTGAGTGAATAAGGAGATAGGAATCTCAAGAACAGGTGACCAAAGTAAAAAAAAATTGGAGAAAACATCTCTTTCTTGATGAGTTTTTTGGGTAAATCTATGTGTGAATGAGACTAATAACTGTTAACCATGAATTGAGAAGTCATCAAAATCATCTCCCTCTTCTATTGTCAAATGGCTTGTGAACATTAAGAGAGAGTACCAGTTGATGTTCTTCAGCTTATGTATTCTTGATTCTTAATCACAATACAACAAGATTGCATACCTCATCGGTGGTAACAATTGACACAGTTGCCCAAAAAATTTCTGATCAAGGACAACCTTGTCCAGAAATGATTGATGCCCATGGCACCACCACCCACCCACATGAGTACTCTCTCTCTCTCTCTCTCTCTCTCTCTCTCTCTCTCTCTCTGTACATATATATAACCTATCTATCTCCAGCCATCATGCATTGTCTCTTGGGAAGCATCAGATACCAGCTTTAACTACGTGATTATAGGACATCAAAGTGACTAGCTACCAGAACAGGTCACTTTTTCATCTCTCTCTCTCTCTCTCTCTATCTATCTATCTATCTATCTCTATGTCTAGGTAGGGACAAAAGACAGTCCAAGGTCCAGCACTTTCCACCATCATAGCCCTGCTTCATTTCTCTTGGTCCCTGATCTCTTAATCAGCAAAACACAACTTTTTTCAGTACTAGCTAAATGGGTGACTTAGCCCTCTGTTTGACTTCATCCCCTTTGGACATTTCCTCATGAAAACTAAAGCTGCAGTCCTACTTATAGAAGCATTATGGGAACAGCTTTACTACTAACCAAACAACCTCAATGTTGGAGCAGGACAGTTGGTGTCTAATGGCTATCAATGTCTTCCCCCTGCTCTATTGTTTGATCATGAGGATGATTACCTATTACTAATTTCCACTGTTGAAGATGGGATACACAAGATACACCTTGGTAAGGACATGAACTGCAGCAGCAGCATCATCAATTGACAGCCATTGCCATCAATCCTTGCTTCATTGTGTCTCCACAGTAGGAGCAGATTTAATGCTTTTACAGAAGATCCAATGAGGTTCACCATTGACTATACAGACTAGCCAACCATTACATCATACTTAAGATAAGGATCTTTTTTCTGATAAATCACCACTTTCCAATCTATTTGAGTAACCCGATTACAATATAAATGACAGTGCAGGATTTAACACATTACTAATCTCTATTATTGTTATCATTTAATAGTATTTCATACCACAGAGAAAAAGAAGATCAACTATGGTCATGATAGTTCCATAAGTTAAACATCATAAAAGATGAAGTCCAAAATGGATTGACCTCAAACTAAAGATTGTAAAATAAAGGCTGGAAAATCATTTACTTCATTTTGCTTTATATAATCAGTTGCAAGATGTGCTTCACATGTACAAAAACATAAAATTACCTAATTATCACAAAATTAGTATTAGCAATTCTTCTCTTCAAGATTCCTGTAGCCTGATAAATAATTCTCAGAAGGATTATCCTCGGACTTCCTTTTCTGCACAATTTATCTGGGAAACTTTGAAACTCACTTCCAGATATCATGATCTGAGTCCTTGGAAGTGTGCTTTCTGTTACATTTTGCTGGATTAACTTCACCAATAAGTCATGTGCGGAGGCACAAGGCTTGGAATCCGAACATGTGTCTGAAACGAATCTGAGACTCAAGTATGATTGAATGCAGTTAGTGGTGTGAGAGTTCTGTCTCAGAAAATATAATTGGTTCTTTGTTCATAGAATTTCCCATGTCCTTTGTCTTATGAAGAAGAAAAGTTCCTGAAAGAATTGTAACAAACCCACAAAGCTCCGTAACAATCTGCGATGCATTCTGTGAAGCCCAGTCCTGGAAACAACAGAAATTAGGTAAAGCCTGGCTGATCTGTGCCCAAGGCAGCCATTTGTTAATGTCTGAAGTCTGAACTCTGTGAAGTGATTACTATATTTAAATGTCTAGAAAAAGCACTTCGTCAGAATATAATTAGCAAAAGGGTTAGCTAAAAGATGAAGAGATTTATTTAAAGGTGTCCACCTTTGTTCTTAAACAAGAGAGAATTTCAAACAAAACTCGAGTTTGAGCTGTTCACAGACATGGAGCTATTATGGCAGCCCTATATATGAGTTTCGTCTCGAATACTGATCAGTTTTTCCCTAAAAGTCAGTATAAAGTAGATGTCTCTAGAAAAAGAATTTGCAGTATAAGTCATATCAAGAAACAAGAACATAATAACACATATAAGAAGTAGATGATTTTAACTCCATTGTTAACTTGTCATTCATAAAACTCAGGTATCTTGATATGTAAAAGCCATTAGCATCAAATATAGGGGCATTGAAACAAGGTTTAAATAAGTTTGTCTAGTAGATTTTTACCTTAAACATGATCATGCTAGCAAAGATAGTGAGAGTCGTGAACATCACATAGTAGACAGGAGAAATCACCGCAGTGTTGAAAGTGTCCAAAGCCTGCAAATCATAGGCATATCAGCATATCCTAGAACTTCAAAGCACTTAGAGAGATTAAAAACATACAAATGACTGCATAGTTTTCTAATCCTATCATTAACTATGCGCGCATGGATGTCAAAAGTTAAATAAGATCCTTGTCACTCAAGTACAAACTCATAAACAAAAATAAATATAAGCATACGTATTCAAGTATGCCTTAGATAAATTGAGATTCCAACTGAAAATGAGAAATCCTTTTACAAAAGTACACTATTTTTTTTATCAGACAAAACTATAATTGGGCTTTCTAGTGGCAAAATGGTCTGGTTTGTCATCATCCACAAATGTCCAAGTACAACCTGGATTTTTTTCTATTATAAAATTTGCATTCTGGTTGTTGTTTCAGTTGAAACAGATAAAATCTTATTCATTTCAGTTCAATTTCAGTCAGGTCCAGGACCAAGTCATGGCTGAAGCTCACTTTCAGATGGTTTCTTAGAAACAGTTTTGTGATTTCAATAGAACAGCTTTAATCAAGTTCTGACAATTTCATAAAAAGTAACCGGTTTTAGCAAATATCAATTGGAAAGCTTTCCACAATGTGAAAAATTACATGAACTCCCACACTCTTCCAACCCATAGTTCTTGATCCTCAGAGATTTATTCCTATTAATCAAACAACAAAAAGAAATTTCATTAAGACCTCTTTAGTCTCTTGTAGATCCAAGTCTGTTAATACAAATGGAGATCGTGTTGAAGCCCGCATGTATATATAAACACATCGAAAAGATGAGAACAATATCCTTTTTTTCCTAATCATCAGAAATTCTAAATGTACATAACGAATTGACTAGCATGAATACAGACAAGTTACCTTGTTCAGGTAGTTCAACTGCAGGAGACAACAAATTACCACAACAACTGTAAAGAACCAAGTCTGAACAAATACAAATTGGTTCATTCCAGAAAATGTGAGCTTCAAGGCAATGCCCAATGCTTTGACACTCATAACCTGTGTAAACAAACAAACAATAAAAAATGAATTTTCTTTTATTAAGATTGAATCTAGCTGTGAAGGTAGTTGAACATACCGTCAGAGAGCCCATCATTGAACAAATCCCAACATATACAACCATATGCGTTTGACCATAACGTGGAGCGAATCGGATAATTAGGACAAGTACCACAATGACAACTACACATGAATAAACAATGAACCCTGTAAAAACAAAATTCATTGGTCAGAATGTTACAGAAGTGACAAAAAATTACATGGCATGATGGAAACATGTGGACAAATTATACATCAGTGTCAGTTACGATTATGTTCACACTGATATAGTTGAAGTCTGCACTGGACATATCACTGTAGAAGATAAAAAGTTGATGTAGTTATTCCTAGTGGCAACTATTACTTTTGGTACCTGGTTCTGTAGCTAGGTTCCAAACTTGCTTCACTGACTCGATGTTTATCTCCTTTGGTGCATGTAGAACTATGTTTGTAGATCCCACAACACAAAGAATGCAACCAAGGACACCAAATACGTGCAGTTTTTCATCCAAAACAAAATGTGCTAGCACTGCACTGCATGAGAATAGATTTAAGGAGAAAGAGGGATCAAGCAATTATTGAGCATGGACATATCTAACAGAGTAGTACGTGTGGACTGTGGTACCTGACTATAATACTCAAAGCTCCCAAAGGAGTAACAAGTATTGCTGGAGCAAATGCGTAAGCAGCAAAATTAGCTATCTCACCAACAATCACTGAAAGAAAAAGAAGCAAAGTAACACATCAAATTGAGCAAGAAATGAGAGATAAAAGAGCTCAAGAAGAACTAATTTTGACTGAGTAAGAACAGCGTTACAAATTTATCCCAGGACATGACATAAAAGACAGAAACTTTTAATAAAAAGTGGCAATTATCAGTTTAAAGCTATAAGTGCTGTTCATCGGTATTGAACATCTCTATGGCAAAAGATGATTTGACAAGAGTTATATCAACTATTACGAAAATATTATGGTACAATGTATTTACAATCCCTCATATGGTTATAATTTTTATAGACAGGATAAACAAAAGATATCCTCCAGTTAGCAATGACCCTGTCAGGATAGAACTCAAAGGACGAAAATATTCCTGAGATGTTTTTACTTCTATCTACCCAATTACATCAGAAACGTATTATTATAAGATAGGTAATATATTGCTAGAACCTACTAAATATAAATATCTACTACTGCAGGTGAGATTTGGTCTCTAGGCAATCAATGCTAATGCATAAATTGGGCGGTAAACTGGTTATTAGGATAATTTGATTCTATTTGATTTCAGGTTGCAGTAGTTGCGATTAAGCTACACTGGCCATGGAGAAAGGAAAACATGTGCAGCCCATTTAAGTTTGAGACAACCTGCTTAAACTTTGTTTATACCGACTAAGTTGATGCAACAAATACTAATAGTCTTTTCTTTAAACAAGCTATTATGTCTACAGAAACAAATAACATCGGCAAGGCATTGAATAATCTTACTTCAATTATCATTTATCACAGTATTGCTGCAGAGATGCTAATTGCTAAATAAAACATGACAAACAAGCTAAAATTAATGATCTAATTGATAAGAAAACACTAAATAATATTAAGAAAATAAAATTGAAAATATTAAAATTTTATTATTGGTGTTCAGAATTGGCCTAAGCTTCAACAAAACCTTTTAGGTTTCGTATTGAGTATGGCCTTTTATAAGTATAATGTCAAAGTCGAAGGGTATTATCCAATCAAGAACAAAAAAAACTTGATAAGAAGTACTGAAAATTGTCAGAAAACTTCAAACTAATCTAAAACAGACAAAAGAAAAAAAAGCTCCTTTTTCAGGTTCCACAGTATTAACTCATCTCATACCATTCTTTCTTCGTCCTCACCGTATCCTGTTCTCTTTAAGAAGTCCTCACCTTCCCCTTGTTAGTGGTTTCTGTAGTCTTCACATTTATCTTCATTTCTTCCTACATTACATTGCTAGAATTCATCCCATTCCCTCTTCTTTCTCTTTCCCTACTATCTATCTATGCGTCTCTTTTTGTCAATATACATGCAAACACAAATACAACCATATTGATGATATTGTTTTAATATAAACATACTGATACAATAAACTTTACAACAAAAGGAGCAGCCCATAGATATGGACTGCATCCTCCTGAAAGTTTAATGCACTGATAGTGCACTAATGGCTCTTTGCTCTATCCCTGTTTCTATCGGGAGCTAAAATTTGCACCAAAACAAATCAGCTTGTAAATTTCTACTAACACTTCAACAACTAAAATGATGCCAATACCTTTATCAGAAATGTTTATTACTTGTGAAAAGAACCAATACTATCACAAGTACTAATAGTATGGAACAAAAGAGAGGTGCAGAATTAAATAACCAGGAACGAAGAAAATGAGAAGAGTAAATGAAATGAAATACTCATAATGGAACTTACTGGTGATCATCCCAAGCCACCAAAAAGGCTCATATAAGTAGGAGAACCCTCCAGATCCTTAAAGAACAAAAACAACTGAATTACATGTTCAAGCTCATTGAAACTAATAATGCACTTTTGTTATCTCGAACTGTCAACTCCTGTGCTATTTGTATCCAAAAGATTAGGTTTTCTTAACCCCAAAGCATATTTTTAGCTGCGCAAATCCATTATTTATACAAAAGAAGAAATTTGAAGACCAAAAATCATGATGCAAGGTAGCAGAACCAAAAGGAGATTTAGTAAAAGAGCACAACCTGCTCTGACACCGTACATCCCCGCCTTCTTCAAACCTATTTTCTTCACTATAAAGCTTGACCCGATGAAAACGCTCGAGGAGAGTGCCAGCGCAAAGCCCCGAATGTTATCAGCAGACATGGCCATTGCAGAAGCCTGAATTCCAACGCACCAACAGCACGAACAAAAGAACCAAAATGTTGCCGAGTGTCTCCACGTAAAACACAAGGTCCTTGGAACAGAGAACATATGTCGGGTTCCACAAAAAAGAAGCGTCCTTATCTGATTTCCTTCACTAAGAAAACGGAAAAGGGTCGAAGCTTAATTTACCTTCGAACGACAAAATCGAATCAAACGCCCGTGTATGAAATGGGCTCTATGTTCTTCAAGCGATAGAAGATCACGAACATTGGGATGCACCAGAAACGATCCCTCCCGTCTTCTCTCCGCAACAAGATAACAAAGATCGGAACCATATAGCGCTCCGGTTCAGGAACGGCTCAAACGCCTAACAAGCTGATCCGGAACGGTGCCAAGGATACGAACGTTCATGCTTGCCTCCACCAAACCCCGGAAACACAATGTCGCGATCCAGAAGAGCCGAAAGCAGGGGAAAAGGGCGATTTGGAGCTCATTTTCTGGGCAAGGAAACACACGACAAGATCCAAACTTTGGGATCGGAGACGCCTCGAGCGCACATCAAACGGATCAGGACGGCGCGACGGATTCGAATGCTTGGGATTTGGATTGTTGATAGCCCCCTTCGAAGGTCCGGAGCCCACACTATGTACCAACGAAATGACTCCTCTCCAAGATTTAAGAGGCGGATGGACGCTCCGAGCGCCGCGGGCCGTAACCTTACTCTCTCTCTCTCTCTCTCGTCTTCGATAACTAAATAGATCATTGTGATCTTACCTTACATATTTGTCCTTATAATAATTAAAAATAACATATTTACTCCTTAATGATCTTACCTTGCATATTTGTCCTTATAATAAATAAAAATAACATATTTACTCCTTTAAACTTTATGACAAGTATAGCCTCTCATTTTAAGTTTTTTTTTCGGTATATATTCTTAATTGTTAATTTTCTTATTTGGTATTTGATATTTTTATGTCTCTAATATTCTAAATGTCTTTGGTCCATTTCGTCTTCGTCTTACTTTCTATTCTCCTTGATTTCAAAATTCAAGGGTACCTTTTAGAAAAAAAATCAAAAAAGAATTTTTTTTCCATGAAATTGCATAATTTTCTATACTTCTAATATCTGAAAATATCATATTTATTATATTAAAATCTAATATAGTATGTATATATGTATATGTATCTTTATTTTAAGTATCTATCCTTTTAACATTTAAAAATAGCATATTTACCCTTTTAAATTTAATAATAATAGCATGTATATATATATATATATATATATATATATATAATTTTAATAAAATCAGATTAATCACTAAAAAATTGAAATAATATTTAAATATTTAAAATACTTAAAATGCCCCTTATCACTTTCTTCGATTCGTTCCTCATTTCCTTAATAGAAATTTTAATATAACACGAAAAAATATTCCAAGAACACATTTATATCTCTATAAAAAGATGAAAATCATCACAGTTTTATCCATAATTCCATAAGTTTTGAAGAGCTTATATGTAAAATAAATAAATTGAAGGAATCGATTAGCAAATTAGAGTCCTCAATAATTCAATTTTCATCATTTCTATTATATTTAATGGATAAATAAATAAGGTTTGAAGGACTTATACGTATATTAATAGTATGAAGGAATAAATTTGCAAATTAGAGCCCTCAAGGCAACATAAATACCCGACACAAAACAGGGCAAGGGAACCAATCAGAGGAGACGAGCGCAAGGAGAGTCCCCGGGCACGGCAACACCGCGCTCCGGTCAACCACCGCCCCCTCTCGGCGGTGGCAGTGGGACCTTCCGGTTGCCCCAGTGTCCGGGGGGCGGCGGGTGGCATCGGCTGTCCTCGTCCGCCTTCCGCACCCGCGCGGCTGTCGGGGAGGAGGCCAAGGCCCGGAGCAGCTTCGACGGCGTGAAGAAGGCGTGCAAGCAGATGGTCCGCAAGTACCATCCCGACGTGTCGCCGCCTGATTGTGCGGAGTACACCCGGCGGTTCATCGAGGTGCAGGAGGCCTATGAGACACTTTCGGACCCCCGCAGGGGTTGCGTCTCGCTTTCTCCACCGGGCGGCGGGTTGATGAGGTCGGTAATCTCGAGATAGGTTTTGGGTTCCCTGTCGGATTCAATCGCTTAAATTCGATTCCGATGTATGTGTAGTTTGTTCAAGTTGCTAACTTTTTTTTGACTTTTTACTCTTCTTAGATACCGTTTATTGTTGAACTCGAGGATTGTGGTCTTCCAGACACTTAAGTGTTTACTGAGAATTGAGTGAGTTGTGGTGTGAAATCTCTTCAAAGTTAGATCTTACTTGATAGCAAGATTGAAATGTTTGTGCTAAGTTATTCTAAGCATGTCGTATTATCTAGTTGACTGATTCTCTATTAGTTTCTTTAGGATTTAAATTCTAAATTTGTCTTCTTTTTGCCTAGATTGATATTATGTAGAGGTAGTGAAATTGCTACAATATTATGTTTCTTTTCTTTGGCTTATTGTTTATTTCGACTATCTTAGTGTTATGCTGTTTGGTGGAAAGTTTGTCATGAGAACCCAGAATAGGTTTCACAATATTTCCTTTTGTACAATTTAGGTGAATACCATGACATAGTTAAGAATCTTGAGCCTTGTCTCCAAAATCCCTCTTTGTTGTTGCTTTGCCAGATGACTTTTCTTAACTTGGTTTTTATCAGGATTTCCATGTCTTCTTATAGTGTTTTATTTATTTATTTTGTATTTTGAGTTTTGTTTTTTCTATGTTCATCCTAATGGTTCTTAATTCTTCACATTAAAATTGCAAGTGTGGATAGTGGGAGTATAATCCAACATGATACTCATAAGATGGTTGTTCTTTTCCTTGCAAGATCTTTCCGGTTAATGATTAAAGAATCGTGTTTCGACCTAATGGTCAAAGCACTATTTTTCAAAGAAATTTTGTTTATCCAGTAATAGAGATACAAACATCACTATGTCGCTGGTTAACTGGTGATAAGGTAGCTATGTGGTTTCTGGTTTCCACTATACCGTTGCATTGTGCATATATGAATATAGATCTCAGATTAAGGGCTAGATACTTGATATTTAAGGTTATCTTCTGCAGATGAATATGGAAAATTAGATGATCAAAGTTACATTGTCAATCCCATTCCGAACATGTAACCCGCCTATTTATTGGATGACTTTTCATTTTCTCTTTCAAGTTTTTCATGCTTTCATTGTTCAAAGATTTTGCTTTCACAACTATATCTGACACTTTTTTTTTCTTTTTGAGAGAACAGCGTTCTCTTATGCTTATTGTATTTGTTTTTCTTCACTTTGGAAAAACCTGTTTGCAACAAGGCCCTTCAAAATACACATGTAACCTCCTTGTTTTCATTTCCTGTGATGCTAAACCTGACAGGTACAGTTCATTTTGTCACTTCATGTAATTGATTTTCTTAAATTTTACAACTAGTAATCCTTGTTTCTAATCCTTACTGCTCTTCAATTAGTCCTTTGAGGGATTTTGTCATGTGTGTGCTATATGTTAAATCATAGTCATTTTCTATCAGGAACTGGAGGAGAGACCTGGTTGGAAAATCCATCACCAAGATCAGCTTGCTGAGTTGAAAAGGAGGAGCGTGAGTTAGGATTCAGGAGGCAACCTATCTTGGGGGGCTCGAGCGCGGAGACAAAGGGCTGAATCATAAGCTGAATGGGGACCATGTAATTGCAGTTGCGGATATCGTCTTACATATCAACTCGTTCTACGGTCTGACTTAATTGGCAAGGCTAATCTTATCCACGGTATAACCAATCTAATATCAATCCTGACATCATTCTGGTCTAGTTGATACAGTGTTGGTGAAGAGGGAGGAAAGTTGAGTTGATGAAAATAAAGAAACCATATCTGCTCATCCAAAGAATGTACAGTAATGAGTGATGTAATATAATGCTGACAACAAATATAATCCAATGTAAATTCCATTTCCTCTCCATCTATGTGACTTCTCACAGACCAAGTCATCTGATTTGCTGGTTAACTTATGTTGAATTGATTTTTCAAGAATTAACAGCTTATCTAAGAATATTACTTTTGTTGGAAATGCTTGACACTGTGTGATGTGTTCTCTACTTTCCCCTTGGTGCAGGATATCAATTGGATCAAATCTGGAAGTCTTCTATCGAAACCAATTTCATGCACGATCAATATGAAACAGGGTACCTTTAATCAATTCCAGATATTTTGGTAGTTTTCAAATTACTAGTAGCTTATTTGATAGTTCCAGAAATGCCACTATTGGAGGTTAAATACTCAGAATAAATTCCTGCTTTTGAGTTTTGAGAGAGAATTTGATATGCATAACTTGAATCATGTGATTAATACCTTTAGAATCCTTCAAAACACACACAGGATGAATTACAATGGGATTTGCAGAATCTGACCCTAAATCTGTGCATTCTCCACTTTGCTTTTGTATCTATGTATGTCTCGTAAGGTTCTTTCTGATTGTTCTTCTGAAGAAGATATTTTGGTTCATTGTACAAACAGGCAGCTTTACTTCAAGAACATGTCAGGTGATATTAGTAGTTGGATTAAATTTGCAGTAATATCCAACAAACAATTATATTCCTTGGAGACATGACATAACAATCTAAGCACTTCATTCTTATACTACAATGAGGAAGCTATTACAATCCAAGCAAAAAGGTGAGATTAAAGGCTTAGCTTCACACCTTGAATTGCAGCAGGTCTGGCCTCCCTTCTATGGGCTGTCACCCCTGCAGCCACTGATGATTTGACAGCCCCTGTTGTAGGGATTGGCCTTTGGGAAGACATGGCAGTTGTAGTAAGGGACACCAGGCTTGTTGCAAGGCACCACATCCCCCTTGAGAGCCTCATAGCTGATGTACTTCTTTTCAGTGACAGCCCACAACAGCCTCCTGCTTTCCTCCGAGCTCATCTCCATCTCCACCCCATGCTCCAGCAGGCACCCCTGACCTCTTCTTCTTCCACTGCAGGGCAGCTTCACCATCATCCCACTTGCAGTGGCTTGCTCTGGGAGGAGGAGGAGGAGAAGAAGAAGCAATGGCCAGAGGATCAGGCTCTTCTTCTCCACAGTGAAACCTGAGCTGAGCTTTGCCATATCTTCTTCCTGGTTGTGAGATCTCAGAGTTGTGTTCTGTGTTCTCTCTCTTTCTGTGAGTGGAAGGCTTTAATGAGATGTCAGCTGTTCCACCTGCTTTGGCTTTGTGGCCAGTGAATAAAGAGCCAGCAACCAATTTCTTCACTTCACACTGTTGTAGTGGGAGGGTGAGGGGAATGTGTCATGGTGGTGGGCAAATGCATTAGAGGAATAGAATCTTCATCATGGATAGCAATTCCATATCCATAACTTTTTTTCATTCCCTTTTGAAATGTGCATAAAAAGGTTTGACTATAACTATGTAATATAGTTCAATTGTTTCTTTGATTGTCCAAAAGAAGAGTTGGTAAGACATCCTGTGCACACAAATCAGGTATTTACATATACCGTGCCACCATGAGTAAATCTACATTGGTGTTTCTAACTCAATGTATTGTCACTGTTTTGTGGTTGTGAAAGGGTTAGTTCATGATTTTGATGTCACTCTAGCTGTGTGATTTCTTACAACACAGGTAAAGCTTGAAAGGGTGATTAGTGACTATCTCCAAATCTGTCATCCATTTATCGACATTTTTCACCGATGTTTCAGTAATATGATTAAAACAATAAAAAAAATTATTTATTATAACTATGATTATATATGTATTTAAAAATGATCATAATGAATAATTAGTTGATGGATCTGAGGCACAAATATAGTATAGCTCATGTTCAACTGGTCATGAACATGGAGCTATTTGGATCTGCACCAACTCATGTTCACATTACAACTTTGCCCCTTTGTAGCCAGAAACAATCATCAATTTTGCTGATTAAACAAAAAATTAAATAAGAATGACTATGCACAGTGAGTCCAAAATATCAAACACATCTGGAAATGTGTGTTTCATATATTTCTCCCATTATATACAAAGACAAGATATATAAAGATGAATAATCGCATCTTCAACATGAGCATTGTCATAGGTTTAGAGTAACCACCACTATCCTTGCATTGAAGCACACCATTAGTTCATGTCAATCTGCAGTGAATGAAGCACTTATATTACAAAGACATGGTACAAGAGAAGCTGGTTCAGGAAGCTTGTAAGTGTCAACCATAAGGGCAAAGAGAAGTCCTAATTGCTCCACACTGCACACATATTGTCATTTCCTTGCATGCTTTCCTCGTTTTGCTCATCATAAAGATTTTGCCTCAGACGGGCACTCGCATCTTCTGCATCAGATCAACCTGGCCTTTCAGTCAGAAACTGCTGCCAGAACACATCATTCGCTGGTATATGAACTGCAGATGCTTCATTACTAGGTGGAACCTCTTGTGAGGAAACGACTTTGGCATCAGTAGACTGGGCCACCATACTTTGAATAGTCACGACTGGTGTAGTAAGATCATTTTCTCTTGCTGTATTGGATGTTTTGAGATCAGTGGCATGAGCTGCCCCTTCATCCACCAAATCTGGAGTTCTACTTGAAAATTTACCACCATCTGTTTCCATTGCAGATGATGCAAGTGTTAGACCCAAATGACAAGGAAAGAGCCCATCATCTTCATCAATTTCCCTAACAAAGACAGCATTCCTTATTGAACAAAGGGGTGCCCCTGTTCCACAGAGCTGCAATGTCTCAGGTGTGGAAGGGAGGCACTCCAGCTCCTGACCACAGTCATTGTCTTCATTGGAGCTGTGAGTGACAACAGTTATCAGACTATCATCTGGAATACCTGAGCTCAACTCTAATTTTAGCTTCTCACAGAAGTCCTGATCGAGTATGTACCCCTTCTCGGGATTGGTAGAGGTATTACGATCAGCACGCAAGTTGTTCACCGAAGCCTGATTGCTGTAATCCAAATCTGGTGGTAATCTCCTCTTCTTATGGATGACCGAGATGTCCATCGACGAGGTTACCGCCATCTTCATGAGATTTGCCATAAGCTCAGGTTTCTGCAGTGCTCGCTGGACGAAAGCAAGAATTCTGAGATGCCGCTGCTCCATATCAGCCAACCTCCGCTCGAGATCGTCAATCTGGATCTCGGTTCCCGACTTCTGTTGCATGAACTTCTGGATAATATCCTCGAGGCCAGCTTTCTCCTGGTTGAGGCGCTCGATCGTGCCCTCTAGCGCAACCCTCTCGGCGTCAGCAAGCCCACCTCCCGGCGGATGGCTGTGGCTGTGGGTGGGCTTGCGGCGGTGAATTTTCTTGAGCAAGTGATTTTGACCCTTGACAAAGTCGTCGTTCGCGAACTCCCACCGCTCCGGATCGATCTTCTTGAATCCCTACACATCAAGATTCAATTTTGACTCCAAATCATGATCATTTTCTCCGAGGATAATCGACGACAAAGTATGTCAACTCGAAGAACAATAACCCAAGATTCGATCTTGACATCAGACCTAAAACATCACACCCAAGAACTGGATTCCCAAAACAAAGCGAGAAGAAGGGCTGAAGTTTGGTTTCCTTACATATGTGTTGAGCTGGCGGACGAAGCTGGAGAAGTTGTTGTGCTTGAAGTACGTCGGAAGCAGGCTGGTGACGAAGTCGATAGGGTTCCAGACCACAAAGCTCGCACCAGTGGAGCTCCAAGACACGATGGCATCGGTGGAGGCGTCGTCCACCATCTCGTACGTCTTCAGCAGGAAAGGCGCCGGACCACCACCGCCTCCGTTACCTCCCACGGGGACGCCGCCGTCCATCTCTCTTCTAGGGTATTCCGGTGCTTTTGCGGATCGCCGATTGGGTGCGCAGGGAGAGCGAGCAAAGTCGCGGAGACGTCAACGCGGGCGGGCTCGAGCGGACTCCTATTCTTCGGACGGCCGGTTTTATTACATAAAGCAAATTATATATCTAATTAAAGTAACATTTTGAATAATAAAAATAAAATGAGCAATTTTACGAATAAATTTGGATGTGAAAATATAAAGGATTCGTCGCACAGATACCTTCCGATGTGTTACGATCCGAATCAATCCATATATCGTACCGGTATAAACCTTTCATCCTACTCACATCATTACCATTCAAAATCGAATTACATTATTTTAGCCGATAAAAGAGCAACGAGCTTTTACATATTTATCCTTATACAATTTTGAAATGCCCTCTTTGTCCCCCAAAAATTGACTTCAAATATTTATATACTGCCCATATGTCTGTCACTTCCTTTGCATCTGTCCGATAAACCCAAATCAATCATCATAAATTATGAATTAAAAACATATCAATTTTTGATTACTTAAAAATAGCCTTTAATTTTTTTGTAAGATCACTTTGATTTAAAGAATTAAATAAAATTTATTGGTAGAAAATATATGAGATATTTTTGAAAGGTCTTGACGTTATTTAGAGTGTCAAGGTTATTGTACTAATAATTAATTGATGAAGATTTATTTTTTAAAATTATATATATATATATATATATATATATATATATATATATATATATATATATATATATATATATATACCCCTAAAAAATTTTAATATTAGGCTTTTATCGAACCGTGTCTTTTATTTGGAGCATCTCTTTTTTGCCAACTCAATGAAAATATCCTTGTCATTCATCCGTCATTATCGATCGATTGTCAAGATTATTATATTAATAATCAATTGATTAAGATTTATTTTTTTAATATTATATATATCCCTAACAAATTTTAATATTAGGTTTTTATCGACTCGCGTCTTTTATCTATAGCATCTCTTTTTTGCCAACTCAATGAAAAAAGAGATTGCTCATAGGTCCTTCATTCGTCACTATCGATCGTCGATTGCTCATACGGTAAAGAGAGGGAAAGAAGATGACGTGAAGTCCTTTATGGCAAGGATAAGTATGAGGTATGAAACACAACGATTCTCTTTCTTAAGTGGGATATGATAACACAACACGCAATGATTGTCATCTCAACAGTGATGAAAGTGTCAAGTAAGCGAAGGTCATAAATGGGTGTCCGATCTATTGGAACATTAATACTAAAATAAATATTTGATTAAATCAAAATAAGTTAAATATGTAAAAATTGAAGTAGAAAGTTTAGAAAAGAAATCTAAAGGTGTGCAAGCAATATCCTAATTGTATTTCTCCGTACAAACATTATTTACGAGTCGCTCGAGATACAACCGAATAATCTAAAGATGTTTCGCAATAGCAATAAAATAGAAACGAGAAAACTTATCTCTTTTTCTCTTTCTATATTTTTCTCATATTTTTGGCAGAATTTTGCTGCATTTTTTCCTACAATGTTCGGTGTGAAGTGACTTATTTATTACCAATCCCAACCAATAAGCAAGTGCCATGTGGCACTATGCAAACGCAATAGCCAGCACCCTAATGGCACGCTCTCGCGTGACGCACAACCGCGCGATGCATGAGTGGTTCCTTAGCAATTAATGTAGCTGAGGTAAATGAGTAATTCTATAATTATCCAACATGTTATAAAATAAATCAAACATGTGTATATCAATAAATTTATGCCTAAATAAACATGTGTCATTCCCAAATATATGCCTAAATTCGACTCATCAAACACAAATATATATAAATAAAATTAAACCAATTTAATTCATTAATATTTTTAATATAACTTTTGAGGGTAGAGTAAAAAAGTTGAGAGAGAAGTCCTTCAGCTGCTATCGATGTGGAATTAAAGTCCTTGAATAGTAAAAAAAATAATATTTTTTTCCCTTTAGGTTTCAAAAATCCCAAAGAAAACTTAAATTCTCTTCAAATAAATAAATAACTAAATAAAATATTTAAATAAAATAAAAAATATTAAAAAATAAATATTATTGGTCATATGCGATCAATGAGGTGAATCACTATGTTCCTTTGATCCAGACTTTAATTGACTCACACATAGTATATAATATATCTTGGTGGGTTGTGTATTAATTTTTCTACAATAAAAATCAGACCTCGAGTTATCAAAGGCTTCTAATTATTCAAGCCACCTAGCAAACCCATTCCTATTAAATTTTTAGCCTTAAGGGACTTGAAATTATCTAAGGCTTACAAGATTTATAATTAAGCTTAAGAGAATAAAACAAATGCATAATATCTGTAAAATAAAATTCAAAAGTTTTTATGGCTGTAAATCATGATTTAATGGAGCAGAAAAGTAAGTTAAGTAGATTTTTTTATTTCGCCCTTTAAAATATTTGTTATGATGTTAGGACACATAGATTTCAAAAATAATTTTGGTAATAATATAACACAATATAAGTATAAATATAATTATAACATAATTGATAAATGCTATTTAATGAATTATATTTTTTAATAAATAAAATTGAAGTGTACAGAATAAAGGAATACTATCAAAATTATTTTCTCTTTAATATAAATCCAAAAATACAAATGGAAGGTATAGCTCAAGTTATCAATTTTTACAGCTAAATAAATGAAGAAATAATACAATCATTATAACAATAATGATTTTGTAAATACAGATTAATAATATGATAAAACAATCATTAAACAACAACAAGAATAGCACTTATAAATTATTTGCTTCACAATGCTAACCCAATAATTAAATTAAATTATTTAACAAATAATCAAACACTTACACAGGATTAACACTAATAAATCTATTTTTTTTTTTTTCAGATTAGCACCCTATTTAGTCTTAATTGGAGGAGGACTATGTTTAGATTATACTAAAATAACCTCCGGTTTAATTAAAATAGATTAAACGTGTATATATATATATTTGTGTGTATATATGTATATATACATATATATATAATATAATATAATATAATATAAAGGAACCTTGCTATAATTCATATCGGACGTTGCATGATATATCGTAGTCGATTTGGAACAACAGCATAAGCGATACGAAAAAGTTCTATTGTTACAAAGGGGCGTTAAACGGGCTCTGTTATTTGTTTTGGGCTCTCTCGTCTTTTAAATTGGGGCTGTCTTAACAGAAACGGCCCATTGTCTGATCGGCCTCCCGAGCAATTCGTTCCGGGACGACGTTATCTCTGCAGGTTGATCCCCGAGATCGACATGCGATACCGAACTCTGGTGTCTCCGGACTTGGATCGGGCGATCTCTCGGCGTACATCCTGGCCCTGCGCTGCGATGAGGGGTTCTTCGCAAAAGGATCTCGCCGTCTTTGATTTCAGCGAGGAGGAGGCAGCCGTGGAGGCGGCGGCCGGGATGTTCACGGCGAAGTTTCAGTCGAGATTAAGACCTAAGATGGACGACGCGGTCTACAAGTACCACTTGCTCGAGTCCTGTAAGTTCTTCCTTGACCAATCCCTTTTTCTTTTGAGATTTTTGGGTTCGCGATGACCCTTTAGTGGACATAATGGGACATTCAAGATGGTGGTAGTTGTAACGAATTGCAGTCCACCAGGGCAATCTCTGGTAAGGACAATGGACTAAAATCGAATTGCAGCTGTGTCATATGGGCATTTGTTTGTGGGGACTTTTGGATACAGTGGACTACCTTGGACCCTTTGTTGTGCCATTGTTCAAAGCTTACGAAGTCATTTTTTGGATTTTAATATGTCTGAATTAATCTAAATAAGACAAATACTATGGTTAATCTAGTGGGCTTACTGCATGACGCTTGCCCTAGATAATATGATTACATTGTATATTGCTGTATCTGTGATGAACATTGTCCTATTCTTTTCCCCAAGATGTAGCTTATTATGTATTAATATCATATTGTGTTGGTGTCTGATACTGATATCCATTCTTCATAGTTTTTTTTTGTCTCGACTTGATTAGATGATACATATGGTACCTTAAGTATTTCTAGAGTATACCCACCACTTTGATTTCATCTAATGGTGTTTATTATGCAAATCATTTGTTAAAGGATCACTCCAAATGAATCGAATCTCGGAGTGAAGCTCTAAAGTGTACTCAAATGGCATGGATTAACCCATAGATTTTCGTTTCATTTGGACCGATATGTGCTAGTCACAGTTTATAGGGTTGTGGACTGTCCTATTTTGGGTGATGTGATCAGGTCCGGTCTTTTTAATTAGAACAATTGTTTTGTCTTTTTTGTTTTGTTCTTTTAGGTGCCCCATTGCCTAGGGCTCATGAATTGCTAGTGTTCCTCTCCTTTGTCTGTCACCTGCCTGTTGCCATCATCTTCCGCTGCTTGCTGCCTGCATGCGCACCTGTTGCTCGCAACCCACTTGTGCACCCACTGCCCTGTCATCAGTCTCATCCATGGTATATTTCCTTCTCATTCCTTCCTCATTTCTTCCTTCTTCTCCATCCCTCCAACAAAATGGTACAATAGTAAATTGTGTGTCGGTATTGCCAGAATGGACTTGACCCGTACCTGTCCAGTCATGGACCAACACATGGATTGACACGGTTTGGTACCCGAAATTGAAAACCTTGGAGTAACCTTTAGCATATCCGTCGGATTATCATATTGAACATTTTGGAAATTGGATAGGATTTAGATTGCTCTCCAAGAGCCTATATTAACAGAATATATGATTGTTAAAAGCAAAACCATCCTAGAGAAGCAAGAAAGGCCAACCATGTCAGATGATTCTGTGAATGGACCATGTAACTTTTATGAGACACATATCTTGGAGGACATTTTCCATTATAGATTCTTACCCTTTCCGTTGGTCCACATTATGTGAAACAAGATGAAGAGAGAAGAAGAGGGTGAGAAAAAGAAGTAAGATAGGGGAGAACAAAAGAACTCTCTCTTTTTTCAAAGAGATAACTACGAACTAGTAGTTCAAAATATAAAAAATTGATATAAAGTTTCAAAGACAAGAATCCCCCATCAATCTTCTTTCCTTCCCCTTTCATAGATCCCTTGTACATTGAATCATTCAACCACCTAGTTAATGAGTCACAAATTACTAAAAGTCAAGCACAAATTACAACACATATTAAATTCATGGTGCATTGTACCTTGGTGGTTTTGAATTTTCATAATGTTCTCAAGATATGAACCATTTTCTTGAATTTTGATAGGGTTGAACTTGAAATTTATTGTCTTGGAACTTGGGAGAATTCAATGCTCACTATGCATGGCATTACAACATGACATGGCACCGCTTTGAGAATATGCTGATCATGGTTTTTGGGATTTTTTTATTCTGAACTTGATTGGCCATGCTGTATCTGAATCTTGAGTCCCGTACACTTTTTTGAGGAATCATCAGTATTATTGGAAGTTCTAGTCCATCTTTTGTTGATCTTGATGCTTGGCCAACCATGATTGTTGGTCCAATTTTAAGCTTTGATTGTTCTTGGCCAATTTTCTACTGATATTGCCTATGCTATTCCATTTCTGGCAAATCTTGCTGATCCCTGCTGATTGATTTGATAATGCAAGATCCTAAAACTGATTTGGGCGATTTTGAATGATCACTGCCCTAGATCCTCAGCACTGAATTTGATATTGATCTGTGAACCATACTGTTGGTATGCTGTGTCAAGCACAATGAATTTTCGGCAGTGCCTAACTTATTACAAGTGAAGTATCTAATTTGCCATCTATGTTATTTCTCATGGTAATTTCTTTGGATCAACCACATTTGCAAACTTTTCTCCATTTAGATGCTGTTAATGATGATATAAGCCTCAATAATTGGAGTTATTGAAAGGTTGAGTGTGTCTTTATATATACTGGAAGTTGCATATAGTTTAATCAGCAGGAAGTCTTAGCTCTATGAATTTTCTTAAATTTAATAATCAATCATTTATCTTAGAAATTACCATTGACTTCGTACAGGGATCAACATTCCTATTTTTGGCTAGCAGCTGACTATGTGTACCTGTGACTACGGCTGATGCAGTAGATCTTGCCATGTTAGAAATTGTCATGTATGATGATTTAACCACAATGAAGGCCCGACAAATGAGATATGCTTATTCGAAATGTAATTAACCACAACTGAAAAGCAGATTGATGACTAAATGATAAGTAGTTTTTGACATTCCGTGATCTCCTGTTCTTTCATCCAGTCTTCCTCAGCATCTTTGGGTGGCAATGGGATGCAAACGACGGAGACTTTCTTGAAAATGAACTGGTATTGTTGATCACAAAAAGCCAATGCAACTTCTATTAAATGGTTAACTGGTTTGGTTAACTCTTGGCTGGTTTTAAATGTGTTAGTGCATACAACACAAAATCCTGATAATGTGTCCGGTTTCTTGGTTGAGATAGGATTACCATCTGAAATAGGCATGAAATAGTTGATGGTTAGAACATTGGGTTCATACATGTAGTGATTTTTGTTGTTGCATCAGGTGGGTGTTTTTTATTTTACCCAGTGAATTTGGATATTGTAGGTTAAGAATATGTATTTGGTAGGAAGTCCTAGATTTTTCCTAGTATTGATTCTAGATAAAGCAATATTTTTTATTCTGAACTACTTGGATGCGGTTCAATGTTAAGGGTAGCTCAATTAGAATTGCTTTATGCATGAGAACAATTGTTATGATGCCCTTTTTGAAAGCATGAACATCATAAGAAAATTGTGGTTATGCTTTTTATGTGAATCTTTTTTTTTTCCTGCTTGTGTATGATATTCATTTTGAAAATGTGTATCTCATGGTGTTGGTACATCATATCCTTGATGGGTGTTGCATTATTCTCCCGAAGCTGAGATGATATTTCTTATATTTGAATGTTATATAGTGAGGTATTTTGACTTTGCATAAACATCAACTGCCACTGTAATGACAGCATTCTTTTTTTATAATTATTACAAGATCAGACACTTCAAGGAAGTGTAGACATGTATTCATCACTGTGGACCTTAGCATCTTGAACTATCAATGTTTTGTGTCTACTAAAAGATATACTTATTGAAGAGTAATATTTAATTATGGAGCTTGAGGATGAACACTTGGAAGTTTTTGGGTATTTATATTGATTCCTGAATGTGCTTGTCTTTTGTCTTTGTGTCTTTCATGCTTTGCAGTTCTTTGATCTTATTTCTGAGGTCTGTGGTCTTCATTTTCGTTGAATATATTTTTTGGAATTGTCTTGGTTAGCTCCTGAACTATTATGCCTTTTATTTTTAATATTTAATTATTTAGGCATGTTCTCAAGGTTAGAAGTTCTTATAGGGTTTTCCTTGAGAATATCTCCACTGGAGGTGTCACAACGGGTATGGCACAATGAAAAAGTCAGGCTTCATGGTTTGATTCTAATGGTTTTTCCACCAATGTACTGAGCAAAATACCTGACTCATCACCACATAATATTACCAAGAATGTCAGAGCAAGATTTGCATTATGAACTATTTGGTGCATGGTGCTGGTACCTTGACCAAGGATATTTTGAAAAATTGCACTTATGGAATTACTGTTGCAGTTAGTAATGTAGTTATTGGGTTTTGTATATAATTTTAAGATCACATGAGTAGAATCCATCGGTAGGGTTCAGCGGACTTTACATATTATAACCCATATTCATGTGGGAAGTATCATCCACTTATACACATGCTTTGGTTTGTTTGGTTTTGTATTGCCACTCTTTTGAAAAGGGGCATTTTTTCATATCTACCCCTGAATGTGGCAGTCTATCAAAAGAACCTTTCATCCATCATGAAATCATCGCATTGCCAACTGTTTTTCTCATTGTACAATAATTTATAACAATCATGAAAATATTGTAATTTCAAATTTATGTGTTTGGTTCCATATTTTTGAGAAGGTTGTGGCCTTTGTTTGCTTTTTAACTTATTAGCCATATTTGTACAAGTCTGTTGACATGCTTGTTCTCTTTTCTGTCACAGACACTTCAGGCTGGACTCTTAAGGGTGATATAACCAGTGGCTTACGTATAGACATGCACAATAGAGATAATGGCAGAGACCCTTGTGCTGTGGATGTACCAGAACAGGGTCTTGCTTTGAACAATGAGAAAGCAGAGTTGGATGAAATTATGGCTTCCTCTACGAGTTATGATGAGCATGGTCAGATGCATCCAGATGAATTTGAAGATGTAAGTCTAACAATAAAAGGACACTGAGGCAGTTGGTAGTTCTGGTGTTCTACCAACTTCCTTAGTCAACAAAGATTTCTTGGAACTTCCTTTTGATGCTCTATTTTATCCATTTCAGTGTTCCATCAACTTATCTTGTAACATCACTGCATATAAACTTCACCTTGCTCTATTATATCCATTCTATTATTGTCTTCTGAATGTTACTATGGAATTTGATCCATATGTGGACTTTCCCATAGCATCCGATCTTTTGGCGCAATACTCGATCCTTCTGTTATGATTCCCGAACTTATAGTACGAAGTCCAATCTTTGGCACGTCGACCAGTCCTCCAGCTCGATGTCCAATTTCTGACATGATACTTTTCCCGGCACAACGTTTTATTCTCTTACTTTGATAATTTGCCCTTTGATTATTCGAATCCATGATCAAAGTATTTCCTATGTCACTTATCTCAAAAACATATTTGTCCATAAACTCATTAATTGATTTTATCATCAAAATTCAGGATTCAACATTTTTGAGATCACAAACTTGCTATGTCAAGGTTGATGGAGTGAAGTGAATTTCAAGAGTAATCATCTTGCATAAAGCTTGAAAGTTAAACTTCTTTATGAGATATTGAAGAACTAAAAATCTAGCATTAATTACAATTTCTCACAAGGACACGATTGAGTCTTGTTACATTTCGGATGCCTAACCCGGCTTAAATGGTCATGAGTTTATTATGTCTTAGTGGAGTCAATTTGATTCTTACTAGAGTTTATTTGAGTTGTCCTTAAGTTTAATTTGTGTTATATGTTTTTTGTGGTTTCTTAATAATTTTTGAGTTTGTTAAACCTTTTTGGTTTCCTGTTGCAAATTGTTCTGAGTCATTTGGGTTCAACATCTAGATTTATTGTTGATTAAGCTTGAGGTCAATTGTAAATAGTTGGCTAGATCATGGTCTAAAATCTTGAGTGTCGGTCCATATCTATGCTTGGTTGGACAAGTACGAACCGACATACCAACATATGGTACAACGGATATGTACTGTAGTAGAAGGTGAAGAGGAGACGAGGAGGAAAGGAGAATGAGAAGTTGAAGAAGAGGAAGAGGAAGAGGAGGAGATGAAGAGGAGAGGTGGACAAGAAGTTGAAAAGGAAGAATACTTGGTGGGCTGGCAACAATGGATGGTGCGAAGGAGGCGAGCATGAGAAAAAGTTTGAGAGCAGGGTTTGGTGTTGGACTTTATCACCAGAGCTTGAAGATTCAGTTTTGCATGCCTAAGCTACACTAGATTACCATATTTGCATTTCTAAATTTTTACATATTATTAACCATGAATAGATATATTCATGTATGAATATATCATGCAATATATGCTTTATATGTACTTTAACATACTAATGATGTGTTTCGTATGTCAATGTTTTTGCTGTAAGATTCAAATACAGGAAATGTTAAATTTTTAAAGTTGATCGAACTTTCATGATTGTCTAAGCTTCCACATAAAAACCCAAGGCACCTGTGTGCTTTCAGAAAGGTCTGTGCCTGGGTTTGTATAGGCTGTTTTGAGATCTCTTTAACCATAAAGATAACACTTGCTGATTTGCTTTTAAAATAATCTGTGATATTTTTGGTCATATGAAGGATACACTTCCTGATTTTCTCTGTATTTGGTGCTTCGCAGTTTAGCAATCAGATGGGAATTAAAATTTTCCCTGATTATGTCATACATGGGGGCATTTCATATGGAGAATCTCAGGTTGTCTTCTCTGCAGATTGCATTAAGATAAAGTGTTCTGATGCGATTGGAAGTGATGAGAAGTTTTCTTCTGAATGGGCAGTTGCTGATATTGTTCATATTGTTTGTCGATGGAGTGGAAGTGTGAGTTTTGGTCACTTAGTCCTTTTTTTTGGGTTATATATTGCATGGTTATGCACAATTATAGTTATGTTTCCTTATTCCAGGTAACTACTGCATCAGTTAAACTTTGCCTCGGAGAAAATGATGTGACTAAAAATGAGAAACATCATAATGATTCTGGTGTGTTACTCATCAAATTTTTGTTCTAATTTACTTCAATTTTGTCTCTTACATACTTCATGTGTCTATTTGTTATCAACTACTAATGGTGCATCAACTCCCTGCAACCCCCTTATGCGTTCTTTTTCTGTAACTTGTCTTATGTTGGTAATTACTAGCATGGTATGCAATTTCGAATGGTACCATCTGGTACGGGCGGTACGTATCGGTCCGACAGCATACTGGTATGCAGACCGCCCGCTATCGGACGGAACGTGCTACATTGCTACAGTACACAGTGTAGCAGTACTACAGTACATATTGTAGTAGTACTACAGTGCTACAGTGCCTAGTATGATGATGATGCAAAATAAAGACTTACCTTTTCCTGCGCCAAGTACCATAGTATGCTGGCCTATGATTTTGGCAAAATTGCAAAAGTTTCTTATGCTGCAACCAGAGTCGAACACCAGTGCTATAGTAGGAAGGAAGAAATATATAAAACCGTTTGGTACGCCTTGGTGTACCGCTCGGTACACGATACCATATCGTACCGAGCCAACCTCGAAACACTGGTACGGTACGGTATTGTATACCCTGATCACTAGATTCTCTGTCAGCCATGTTTGCTCTTGGATTGTTTTGGATTTTCTGATTGAAAATTTTCTACTGATATCCATCTTAAGTAAAAGATAAGATCGCTGGATACACAAGTAATGATCTTAGTATTTTTTGCTTAAGTTGTTAAACTTTTTCTTTCATTATTCCAACCATGAAACTATATTGGAAAGGATTGTTGCAGTCAATCAATATGACTTATCTCAAGTGCAATATGTTTATCAAAATGGCAAATATTTGTGATTTATTTTCACATATGCCATGTTGGTTTCTGGGTTTTATGGAGTGAGCATTCCAATAATGAGCTAGGCTTTATTTTCTGGGTCGTCCTATATTGACATAAGAAGAAAGCTTTAGTCGATGTGATGCTTGGTTAGCATGAAGTAACTAGAGTTTTTTATAGGTGTACTAACCAGTATTGTGTAAATCCAGTACTCAAGACTTTGGATCCTTTTTTCTGCCAAAATCCTTATATCCTAGAAGGCTAGAATTAAGGATTTAAGAGGGGATTCAATTCCAGAGCTGATAAACCTGGGTCCTGGGTATGTGATTATTTAACATGGAGGTGTTGGGAGTCCTATCTACTGTGAAGCACCTAGTTAAGGGATTAAAAAGATGTCAAAATAATGCAGTCATCGATAATTAGAACATGGTGTTTCATCATTCAACTTCTTGCAATTCAGTGATGGGTGATACCCACGTTGGTAGGGCTAGCATATGGATTGAAGTAATTACGTAGTCTACTTACTGGATGGGATGTACCATATATGTGAAATAATGTCACAGACAGAGTGGATTACATCTGGTCATGACTTGACTGGATATTTCATAATCTGTTGTGCTGGTGCATGCCAATTTAAAGCACATGACATGGCACTGTGAGGAGTGTTAAAGATCAAATTGTCCAGCTGCGTTCTTGTTCTGTTATGGGGCACAAAGGCATTTTCATGCCAGCTGGTAACTTGTATATAGTTGCAGTCAATACTTCGTAACTTGCCATGATCAAAATATGGAGTCACACTCATTTCGGGCGCTTGAAAAAAAAAATTGATTGCTGTGGACAGATCCTTTATCCTCTATTTCTAGGTATTATGCCACATCAAATGTAGCTTATTGGGACACATATATGGAAGTTCCAGTTGAGAACATGCAAGAAAGGAACTATTCAAGCTGTCTTCCAGGTGCAAATAAAGAATAGTGTCCTTGGGATACATAAGAACTTTTCAATAGCTACAAATTAAGTCCTTGTACTTTATTTAGTTCAGAAATCTAATTAGACTATCTATCATATTTTTTGGAAAGATTTCTTTTTCATGGATGCAATTACTTCAAAGTTTACAACTTCTATTTTCTATCATACACATCCATGGTACTCTATGCAATTTGGAGGTGTGCATCTCTGATGTAGATAATACAGTCTGTAGTTTTCATTGTACATATCTCTGATGTACTCTACGCATCTCTGATGTACAGTATGTCTGATGTACAGTATCTCTGATGTACTTTATGCAATTTGTCATTATAAGATATTATGATAGGATCAGAAGCACATCTTGCAACTCCTTATACTTGTTTAATATTTTCCTCCCCCTCCCTTTATGGGTTAACGTGAGTTGATTTTTCAATTATAGATTTGCCTGTAGGTTTTCCGGAAGTAAGGTTCTCCGTCAATGACATGTGCTGGATGGAGAGGGAACAAAGGATTAGGAATCTGGCAGCAAGATATGAACATATATGGAATGCTAGCTTTGGGTATGCTCCTTAAGCTCATATGCAGTTATGCAATTAAGTTACTGCATGAACGCACTTCAAGAATGCCATCGGGGTTGATTTGATTTTTCACCCAGTTCGAAACATTGCCCTTGGCCATTTTTTGTGCAGACACATGTTACTTGGTTTTATTTTTTCGAATGAGATGTATGTTCTCTAGTGCTTGTAAGAAATCTGATGTAGATTCAACGGTAGAATACTGATTATAATTACTGGATTTGTATTCCCTTTTCCTAGAATTGAAATATTCTAGAATTAGTGTTTTGTGGTTAATTTATTTCCTTGCATGTGTAACGCCATAACCCAATAAGGATAATTAGCAGTTGAAATATATTACCGATTAGTATGAGCAAGTTAAGAATAAAATAAAGTAAAATATTTATTTAATTTAAAAAATCAAAATATTTCTTTTCTTTAGAGGGAACCCTCCCTTTTGACAACTGGTAGACCGCTCCCTTGTTCATCAATGGTGATCTTGGAGAGCTTGTTAATTATTTGTTCATTGAGGAGTACATCTTGGAGAGAGAGGTAGATTTTCTGTCTCTCTTTTTAATTATTTGTTAATTTCAAAATAGTAATGTATAATTTTGTTTGTTCATAATTTCTAGAATTGAAATTATGTTGTTGATACATTATTTCTGGCATTAAAAATTTTGTTATTCATGCTTAATATTTGGTTTGAACCTATGTTGTTTTTGCTTGAGTTTTTATGTAGATTTTATGATATTCATGCCTAAAATTCATATTTATGATATTGTAGGTTTATAATTTCTATTTTGTGCTTAAATAAATATATCATTAAAATTTTAGTTATTGGTAACATGATTTTATGTATTTAGACCAAGAAGCCACTTGAGAAAATGAAGGAGATGTCAAAGAGCGTTTCATACATCTATTTCCTTAAGGTAAATCAAACTTGGAACCAAATTTCCTCAAGGGGAAGAATGTAAACATCGGTTTTTTTTATTCCTTTTTTGTAAAATTTAAAATATTCTATAATTAGTATTTTGCCTTAATTGGTTAATTTATTTCCTTACAAACGCAAGGTAATGAGGAAAATTAATTAGCAACTGAAATCTATTACTTTAATCAAATAAATTTATTATTTAATCCCAAAAAATCAAATTATTCTTCTCCTTAGGGAGAATCATCCCTCCTTTCCTATTTATTGACGGATGGACCCCTTCCTTGTTCATTTATGGTGGCTCGAGAGAGCTTGTGAGAGACAGATCGAGGGGGAGTAGGATTTCATCTCGGAGAAATATAGGTTCTTTGGCTCTCCCTTGTTAATTATTTGTTATTTTTGAAATGTTTATTTATAGTTTTGTTTGTTCATGATTTATAGAATTAAAACTACGCTGTCAATATGTGATTCCTAGCGTTAGAAATTTTGTTATTCATGTATAATTTTTAGTACTTGATCTATGTTGTTCTCACTTGATTTTCTAAATTGATTTCATGATATTCATGCATTAAATTTAGATTTATGATATTGTAGGTTTAGGATTTCTATTTTGTCATTAATTATTGTTAACATGATTTTATATATTTAGACTCTATATTCTTTGTTTGTGATGTATGCCTTCAATTTTTTTTTTGAAGTTATCTAGTTTAAATTCTTGTTAAAAAAAGAATGAAATTGAATTAAGCGATTCAAGTCTGATCTGATCAGGCTTGACCCAAGTCAGACCAAATTGGTCAGTTGGGTTGGACCCAGTGTCGCCATCCAGTCAGTCGACCAAGGTGCGACATGGTGTGGGCCAAAGCCCATGGCATGGCCAGCGGCCAAGCCCAACGTGAACTAGTGCTTGTGATTCAGAGTGACACGGTCCAACATGGTCAAGCACCTACGGCCTAGCACGGCTTAGCTCTTGCAACCTGACTCGTTGCACCCTTGTGTCCCGGCCCATAGCCTCGTGGCCCAGTACTTGCGGCCCCTTGCAACCTAGCTTGTGGTCCCTTGCTGCCTGAGCTTGCAGCCCTCTAGTTTGGACCGGTCCAGGGTGATTCTAGACTGGTTCTAACTAGTTCAAGCTGGTTTAGCCTAGTTGGATCAATTGAGGTCCAATTAGATGGTTTAGGGTGGTTCTAGGCTGATTTTAAACCGATTTGAAGTTAGTTCAGATGGGTTCTAACTAAAAATCCGATTGGTTCAAGTCAACTATATAGATTCAGGCCAACTTAGGCCCATAGTGGACTTGACACCTTATGATACTGGATTTAATGAATTTAAAGGATTTATGTGATGCATTTGTTCTGAAATTAATAAATTGCAAGTTTTTATAACTTACATGACTAAAATGAATGGTATGGTATATGAAATAATATATGAAAATTTTTCCCTTGCCAAGAGTAGGTAGACCAAACCCATGCTAGTAGAGTGATTCTCTCATGTGATTAATGGATCATTGACAGCTGGATGGTTGTCCCATTTGCTATTAAGAGGAATATGCCCCCACTTTTGCACTTTCGCAGGTGAGGGGTGTCACTCTATCCACTGTAAGTTAGGAGTGGTATTAGTTTTTCCATCCACTATTAGGAGAATATAGATTCCATCCCGTACATTGATGGGGGAGTGCACTACCAAGTGTCTGACCTTACCACCATATAGGACTTGTGATGACTATGATATACCAGTGGTGGACCTGTGAGTCCATCCTTTGATGGATTTTCACTTTATATATGTTTTGTTTTTGTATTTCAGAACAGCTCTCTAATAGTATTAAACTTGATTCCTGTGTGGAGATGACCTTCCTTTACAGCTACAACTAGGTAGCATTATGGGGACTCCTAGCATTTCATGGCTTTTAGTGCAAGCTATTAGAGCTTGTTTGTTACTTTTTGAGACTGCTGTCTGTTTTTAAGAAAAACATTTGAAAATTTTGTTTTAAAATAATTTTTAATTTTTATACTTCTTTGGATTGATGTATGTTAAAAAGATATTGGGCAGGAAGTAACACTGATAGCCCTTTTATCCAGCTACTTTGTGAGCTAAATAATATACCAATGCCTGGAAACTCATGTTATCACCTTAGTAAACTCCTTCGTGGTTTTGTTGTTAACAATTTTTCTTTATTTTAGTGATATGGTGTGCAAAAATGACTTGATGGATTCTAATGCATCAAGGGACTTCTTCGCAATGTGAGTATTTTCTATATTGGTCTTTTTGTCTTATTTGATCTGGGTGATATTTGTTATCTTGTCACAAATAGAACTCAAAGTTAAACCTGGAAATCTTGCAACCTACATGCTCATGATGTATTTTTAACCTTGTTGTACACAAAAGTGGAGAACAGGAAAGTGACTTTAGCAAATTGCATAATACATTTACATAATATTTTGTGAACTGGAGAAGACTCAATCTCATTTGTTATATTTTTGTACTGCAGATTTATTTCTTTTTTTCCGAGACCTCTGATTGTCCTCTCAACTTTTGCTTCAGAATTGCAGGATCCTTGGAAGATGTTATCTACCCTAAGGGAGATCCTGATGCTGTTTCCATAAGTAAAAGAGATATTGAATTCTTACAACCTGAAACATTTATCAATGATACAATTATCGACTTTTATATCAAGTAAGGTCAACTGAATACTTTTGGTTATTCATTTGGTACATCATTTTGCTCTTTCTGCACAGAACCTTATTTCTACTTTATTAGCTTTGTGATAACCAAGGAATGTTCTTTATTGGCATATAACTTGCAACTGTGAGGGTTATATCTGTCCTTCACAGATAACTTGTTGCGGTTTGATCAATCAAATTCAAATGGATTACTCTGGTGCATCAAATTGCAGATTTAAGAACAGATTCATTCGCAATACTATATATAGATAAGCATCTCACTGCTGCACAGACAAGTGCCTTTGTTTGGTGCTCATTGGTTGATGTAGATGCTCAATAGAAGATGTTCCTACCATTTTGTTTACTATTAGATGCAACTATCTTATTCATCTTCCACTGTTGGTAAAATAGAGAGAAAAATATCAGAAGAGGAAGGGCGAGGTCAAAGAGAAGCACCAACCTTTGAAGTATATGGATTTGCCATGATAAAGAATTGAGATTATGAAATTTATGAAATATGACTAATGCATTATCTAACCTTTTATTTTGATAATTAAAGAAGCATCAGGCTGTAATGACTCCATTATTAAATCTTGGAAGCTGCTGTAAATTTGCACTTTTCTGTATGACATATATATATATATATATATATATACATATATATATATATATATATACATATATATATATATATATATACATACATACATATATATACATATACATACATATATACACACACACACACACACACACACACACACACACACACACACACACACACACATATATATATATATATATGTATATATATATATATATAAGCCATTTGTTACATTAATATCATTTTATGATATCATCTATACTCATTTTTAGTAAGTACATAATAAATATTTTTGATTTATTATTCTTGATTTTTATTTTTTTTAACATTCTATCTTTTATGTTTTGATTTCATATAGTTGAAAAAAATGAGATACTTTATGAAATATGAAGATCAAAGAATTTTTTGGGAAAGTCATTTTCCCGTAGAATTCTGTTGTATAATATTCCTATTAATTTTGTTATTTTTATGTTTTATATAATTATAAAAAAATGAGTTATTTTTTTATGACTGTTCACTATGTTAGTTGTATCATTCCCTGCTGATCCTGAGACCTGTATCGATCATGTGAACTATGTAAAATGAATCCCACAAAACAAAACTACCGACTAATGTCAAGAAAATTTACCTAGCTGCAATTTGTTATCTTCTTGCCACCATTAGTTAAAATGTGTTAATGTGATGAATGTACTTCACTTGTAAATCATTTTTGTCTTGCTTTAAGATAAGTAAATTGCCTGTTTCTATTGGGATAGTAAAGTTGTTTTGAGTTACATGTAGCAGCTATAGAAGTCAACAGCGAACCTTACATGTGGGCATATAAAAATTGTTGGCAGTTATAAATTCATGGATGAAATATGGTTCTTCATACAAAAAAATGCAAATTACACATGCTGATTATGTAGTTTGGTTGTGTGTTAGTTTTAATATTATGATCCAAATTTACTCATGAACCTTTAACCTTGAGCCTTCACTGAGATTTCTCAAGCATCACATGATAGTTTTGGTGTAAAGAGGATTGTGTTTTTGTCAACCGATCAAAGTTTTGATTTGGACAAGACATATTTATATTTTAAATGATAATTATATAAAATTTTACATATATTCTTAGTTGTTGCTTATCGTTGCTTAAAGTCATATATTGTCATGATTTGGTTTGACGGGATAATTGGTATATCAACTTCGTTGAGCCTAAACTATTAATTAAAATGCTTAAGTTAAAGTTAACAAAAGTACACTATCACGAACAGTCATTGTGCACCTGCAGTATCTTCGTCAACGAATTGTTTATCGTTTTTGTATACTTGTACACAAGGTTCGCAATACCGTACCGTACCGGCTTTTTGACGTTTGCTCGGTACGGTATGAAACGGTATATCGAGCGGTATACCGCTCGGTATATATATATATATATATATATATATATATATATATATATATATATATATATATATATAACTCGGCGACGTCGCCTCTCTCCTCCCAGGCGGGGCGACGTCGCTTCGGCGACGTCACCTCGTTTATATATATATATATAAATTAATATATATAAAAGATTATATATATATATATATGTATTATTTATTTATTTATTTAAAAGGCGACGTCGCCGAACGTCGCCTTTTTCTAAAATATTTATATATAAATATAAATAAATACATATATATATATATATATATATATATACATGCAATTCTAGCTAAGTCCGTTACTTTGGTGCAAGGGTGCTTCACGACTTAGGTAATTCCAGTTAAGTCCATGACATTACCGCAAGGGTGCCTTACGACTTAGGCAATTCCAGCTAAGTCCGTGACATTATGGTATTATCATGGGCAAGCAATTCGAGCAAATAACGAGGAAGTCTTGCAATCTCGCTATGACGAAGCATTGTAGCGAATCGAGCAAGATGGGGCAAGCTGGACCATTGCCCCAAATAGCTATAGGTGGGTTGCAAGTGCAAACTCGCTCTCAAATTGTTGGAACCGCTCAAGAGAAGCGTGATATCGAACAAGATAAGCGAGAAGTTGGTTATTCTCCGCGAGCAGAGGAGGCACAATTTGGAGCGGCAACCAGGAAAAGAAGCCATAAGGAGAGGCTTATGGCTGCGAAAACCCACCTTGACGTTCTTGAAGCGAGTTTAGAAGAACTCTGCCAAGGCCAATGAAAGCTTCTTGGGGTAGAAAACTCGTAAGAAGAAGCTGAATCTCAGATTCACAATGTTAAGTCCCTAGTCAATCGATTGACGGAAGACACCAAAAACTCCGTGCAACATCCACACGAAGTCATGGCGGTACTTACATCCAGGTTTACATTCCTCACAAGGGCTCTTAAAGTGGGAGGGAGCAACACCCGCGTTACTCCATCACAGAACTTGAGGGCACTGGAGTCACATTGCTACAGGAGTGCTAGAGATGCGAAGGAGCTCAAGAATTTCCTGTTTGACATGGAACAGTACTTCCGAGCTACAAGGCTCGATTTTGAAGAAATCAAAGTTTCGATAGTAACTATATATCTGAATGGGGATACAAAACTTTGGTGGCAAACACGTTGGGAAGAGATCCAACAAGGTCGGTGCCGAGTGGACACGTGGGAGGACTTGAAGCGAGAGTTAAGAACTCAGTTTCTACCCGAGAACACGGAATTCGTCGCAAGAAAGAAGCTGAGACAACTCCACCAAAGAACTTTCATTCAGGACTACATAAATCAATTTGCTGCACTGATGTTGAACATACGCGACATGTCCAAGAAGGATAAGCTGTTCAGTTTCTTCGATGGCTTGAAGTCGTGGGCACAATAGGAATTGTATCAAAGGAATGCCACCAATGCGATCGGGGCAATTGCAGTCGTGGAAAGGCTCACCGACTTTGTTTCCTCGGAGGACTTGAGGAAGAAGAAACAATCTTCGGGAAATCTCCCACCCAAATATTCTCGAGGGAAGAAGTTTGAAAGCGAGCAAAAGAAAAGGAGTTCCCACAAAGGGCCAAGCTCAAAAGGCAAGGCCCCAAAATATGGCCGATGCTTCTTGTGCGGAGGACTGCATATGGTGAGGGAGTGTCCACAGAAGCAAGCACTCAACTCCTTAACAACATCATATTAAGCTTACTGGTAGTAGGAGGGCACGAATCGATACTTATAGTGGTCGATCGGTTTTCAAAGTATGCAACATTCATTACTACACCCCTATGCTACTCAGCAAAGGAGGTAGCCAAGTTGATGATGAAGAATGTGGTGAAGTATTGGGGAGGCCCGCACAATATCATCAGTGATTGGGACGCACAATTCTTGGGACGATTCTGGACCAAGCTATTCAAATCGCTGGGGTCTAAGTTATGCTTCTCCACAAGCCGCCACCCCTAGACGGATGGCCAAACTGAAAGAATAAATTCGCTCATTGAGCAATATCTTCGGCACTACGTGAGTGTCAACCAACGAGATTGGGTGAAGCTGTTGGACATAGCTTAATTTTCCTACAACTTACAGTGAAACTCTGCGTCCAACAAGAGCCCGTTTAAGATCATTACGGGACAACAATCGTCGACTCCTCACACTTAGCGATCTGTTATATCGGGAATTGTCTGTTAGCATATCACTTTGCAAAGGAATGACATTGAAATGCCGATATTGCACAGGCTTACTTGGGGAAGGCAACCAAAGAGATGAAATGAGCAGACTTGGGAAGGTGATCGTGGGAGTTTAAAGTTGGCGACTTGGTGTTGATGAAGCTCTAACAAGTATCACTCCAGTTCTTTAGGCATAAAGTGCACAAGAGATTGGTGCACAAGTACGAAGGACCTTTTCCAATTATCAGCAGCATAGATAATCTCCTACAAATTGCAGTTGCCAGCGTGGCTCAAAATTTATAATATCTTCCATGTAAGCAACTTGAAAGCCTACCACTCAGACCCGCAGGATGCTTCCCGAAGTGTTCCAACTCCTACTAGAGCCTCCTACGAGAAGCGAGTTAAAACCATTTTAGCAGATCACAAAACAAAACTACCCAACAGAGTATAGCAACATGAGTACTTGGTGAAGTGGCGAAAGCTTCGCCAAAAAGAAGCTAGTTGAGAGCCTGAAGATGCCTTACGACATGAAGAAGCAAACATCAAAGCCTACTAGCAAGCGTCGATAGTTTAAGTGGGGGAGAATGTCACGAACAGTCGTTATGCACCTGCAACATCTTCATGAACAAACCATTCGTCACTTTTGTGTGCTTTTACATATGCTTGGTAGCGTGTTTTGCCTTGGTTTTGTGTGTTCTTGCTTGTAAAGCTGCCATCTTCGTGAGACGTCGGGACTTGTCCGCCGCTTGCTTTCGAACCAATCAATTTGCTCTTTTACAAGTCTTACGGGACCTAAGTAAGGTTGTAACTAGGCTAAGTTTTTGTGGACGGATAACGCAAGAGCGCCTCATGACTTAAGCAATTTCAGTTAAGTCTGTGACTTTGGCGCAAGAGTACTTCACGACTTAGACAATTCTAATTAAGTCCGTGGCATTACCACAATGATATCTCATGACTTAAGCAATTCCAGCTAAGTCCATGATAACTCATCAAACCCTTATTAGTTAATCTTATTCTTAGTCTACTTCCAATATGGGACTAATTAGGCTGTTACAATTTCACTCACTTAAGAGTTTGATGTCCTCATCAAGGTCTAATATTAGCATAGAATCAAGCCATAGTATGGTGCATGTGAGGTATAATCTAATGGTGTCTTCATGCTCTGGTCTCGGCTCTCGTCCACGGGTAGTCCTTTCTTACTCGAGTCTCTCACAATGTCCCAATATTAGGTTAGCTCTGATACTAATTATCATGACTCGGCATAATGGGATAATTGGTCTGTTAACTTCGTTGAGTCCAAATTACTAATCAAACTGCTTAAGTTGAAGTTAATAGTAATACATCCATCTAACCCCTATAAGTCAATCTTAATCTTAAGCCATTTCCAATGTGGAACTAATCGGGATGGTACAATATGGCCTAGTTCTTTCATATGCATTACTCGTCATTCTATTATATTGTCTGTAGGATCTCTAATTCTCTATTATGTTGGGAGGAAAAGAGTGAATCTTTCAAATCAATATTTAGTTTTTTTTGTGAATTATCTTTAGGTCAGCATATATCTTTTCAAGGTATATACATTCATTGTCCTCGTACCGACTTTGTGGAACTTTATCAATTGGCATCTTTTGCATTTCAGATACTTGGAGAACAAGATTCAACCTGATCAGAAGCATAGATTTCACTTCTTCAACAGCTTTTTCTACCGTAAGCTAGTAGGCAAGGACCACGGTGGTGTCTCGGAAGGCAGGGAAGCTTTCCTGCGTGTTCGTAGGTGGACTCAAAAAGTAAATATATTTGACAAGGAGTATATATTCATACCAGTAAACTTCAGGTAAGAAATCTTTGCAAGTTGTGATCATAAAAAGTTTTGCGTTGACATGTTAATATAAGTGTTACTTGAATGACAGTCTGCACTGGAGTTTGCTTGTTATTTGTCATCCTGGAGAAGTGGCTAATTTGGAAGGCAAGAATTTATGATTGAAGCCCCATACTCTAATCCCGAGTTATGCAACTGTACTCATGCTTTATATTGTTACTGTAGATAATGAAATTGAATCAGATAAAGTGCCTTGTATATTACATATGGATTCTATCAAGGGCTGTCACAATGGTCTCAAGAACATTATCCAAAGGTATTCATATGTACATAAAGCTCAACATAGTTTTGTCCTGTAGTCTCTGAAATTGTTTTCCGTAACATAAAAATGTATGTGGTACACAGTATGTGGTAGGTAGATGTCAGAATATATATTTTTAGTAGAAGGTGGAAATTGAGACGATCAACGGTCAGCAAAGCAAGAATCTCAGATTATGAAATGTCAAACTTCATGAAGCTGGAAAAGACTTGTTAGCTCTTGTAGGATTGATCTTTGGAAATAACTGGGAAAGACGATGTTATACACATACTATTTGCAAGCATGGGCATGAGCACGTGACCTGGTATTCGTATGATGATATGCACATGGCCTGTGTCTACCAGCTTGTAGCATGTGTACATGCCCTGGAAAGCAAATCTTGATATTTGGCATCATTCCTCACCAATTCAAGTAGTCCTTGTAACGTTGTAATTAATTATTTGATTCATAAAAAATTATTTTGTATTGAGATTTTCTCCTATGTATTTTGTCTTTCATGTGTAATAAGAATCTCTAAAGTATATTCTTTTAGTCATATACAAGAATTTTTGTGTATGCACTTGCTTGTACTGTTGTTTCATTTCATAATTCTACACAACATTTCTTGTTTGTAAAGTTGTTAGATTCTTTTTATTTTTTGGGTTTTTATGAATACATGTTTAATTGATGTTCTATATACTAGTTGCACTTATTGGTTATTTAGATTTGTATCATTTCTTTATGACTTATTTTAAAATTTTTTGAGAATGACAGTTACATATGGGAGGAATGGAAGGAAAGGAATCCAGAAACAACTGAAGATGATTCTTGGAAATTTTTAAAATTAAGATTTGTCTCTCCTGAGGTTAGCTCTTCCTCTAGCTCCACATTTTTAACAAGGAAAATGGCAGCTAAACAACTTGAATTTTGTAATTCAACTTCATAATTAATAAGGTATAGTCTCGTAACTCGAACTTTATGAATGTCCTTGGGAATAATGCATTTATTGGAATTATTGATTGGCCTATTTGGTTCAATATTCTTTCTGTTTTGCCTAAAACTTTCTCTGTATATCTGTGCTTTTTTTGATGTCATTACCAAGGTATGCAATACCGTACCGTACCGGTGTTTCGAGGTTGGCTCGGTACGGTATGGTACCGTGTACCGCTCGGTACACCAAGGCGTACCGAGTGGTTTTAAATAGTTCTTCCTCTTACTGTAGCACTGTAGCAGTGATATGGTATAGCACTGTAGCACGTTCCATCCGGTAGCGGGCGGACCGTGTACCGGTATGCTGTCGGACCGGTACGTACCACCCGGTACGGGCGGTACTATTCGAAATTGCATACCATGGTCATTACTCCTCTCCAAGAATCTTTCTCCTTTTGATGTTCATATTACCCTTAACATGGTTTATTATATCGAAGATGACTACTGGCTCTTGTACTACTGTATGAATTTAAGCCATAAAGCATCTGGAGGCATAATAGTTCTCAGTTCCACTTTTATAGATCTTTCACTTCTTTTAATAATTAAATAACAACATATACAAGTGTAATATCCATGTATGTGTGACCATAATATAAATAGTATGCCTGATTGTTTTCAACCATTAAATAAATATTATATGCAATATTGTATAAATATGTAACATTAATAAATTTAATGATAATACAACTACATATATGAATACATTACATTTGACTTAAATGGATCTTCTTGATCTTGGAGTTTCTCTCTTTCTGATGCTAGTGAAAATCTCATTAGTAGTTCTTGCATGATTCAATAAAATCCTTTTGTTTGCCAATTGTGAACCTGATTTTGCTGACTTAACTTTCTTACTTTCATTCTTATTCTATATAATAGCATTGAATTGTAGTTTTTGACTTAGATAATTATACTTACTAGTTTACAAATTTTTCCCAATATGATCAATGATTCACTTTTAATATTGTTTTTGCTTGTAGCCGCCACAACAGGAGAATTCATTTGACTGTGGCCTTTTCTTACTTCACTATGTTGAGTTGTTTCTCAAAGAGGTTCCTGTTAATTTTGACCCGTTCAAGATCACCAGGTTCTCCAGCTTTGTGAGTTCCTCTTTTTGTTCTTCCTCTAAACACTTTATGCTTTGAGCTTTTCTAAATATGGTTTTAATATTACAAGTTAAGTTTATAGATATCTGTTTACTTGTGTCAACTTTTTAATATTTTTCTAAGTTTCTACATTTTTTTTTCACTTGTAAGATGCACTTCTGTAATATTATTCAAGTAAAACCATCCCATAAGTTTTAGTGCTTAATTGACTGGTATTCCAACCTCAACTTCTCCCCTTTCTTTCTCCCAAGTTTCAGCCTGAGAGACCATTGTTCCACAACCTTCTTTTTTTTTAATTTGTTGTTCATCCTATCCCCTATAACCTCAACTGGGACCAAGACAATCCTTGCAAATTCCAATCTGAGAAATAATTGTTCTTTAGCCTTATTTTGTCATTTGCTGCTATACCATTGAAGCCTCAACCTGGGACCAATAGAATCCTAATCATATGGCTGCTTCTTTATAAATCAGTATATTGAATATAATGTGGATAAATTTCAGGATTGTTGAAGTGTTATCGGATTCTTAACATGGTTCAAGTCGAAGCTTGGGCCTTGGTGTTACATTTATGTTGGATGGTTTGATTGGACCATGCCTCATTTTTTGAGAAAGCATAATATGTTGCATTTTCCTTGTTTGGAAAGCAATATTTTAAATGTTCTACAGACAAGACCGACAATAAATGACTTCATAGATAATATTGTCAGTTGTGGGGTTTGCAATTCTCACCCAACTAGGCCTTTTACGTGGAAACACATTTGAGAAATGCATTTAATTGGTTCACGTGTGATCCAGATCCCGTCTTGCTAAGGTGTTCTGTCCAGGCAACCAAGGTCCTTCCGACACACTGCAGTAGCCCACATGAGCCTTGGAGGCAAGCACCCTTGGCTATGCCAGAACTTTTGCTTGGAAGGCATGGCAGCAGATTGCTTAGAATTTTTGCTTTTTACAGTTTTTAACCATTGTTTCTTGATTTCTGCGTTCATTGTACTGAACAAGTTCTGATATTTCTTTGCTTTTGTGCCTCTATTGTGGTAAAAGAATGGTAGGTTCCATTCTTGTTGTACATGGTTCCCTAAATTATTATCCTGATGCCATAATCCTGCCTGATTGAAATTCTCTTTTTCATCCGAAGTGCGAGGTGGCATTGGATTTCTGCTAGTTGTGCAAGATTTATTGAAATAGAATGTCTGACCAGCTTACTTTGTGCTTTGTGAAATGTTTACAGCTCGGCGCTAAATGGTTTCCTCCTGTCGAGGCTTCTTTAAAGCGTTCTGTCATCCGGAAGCTGATATATGAAATTTTAAATGACCATTCCGAGAAAATCGACCCTAGCACATGCAGCATTGGGTGCCCTTCAACATCAGGGCATCCTGAAGATAACACTGAGCGAGATCAGCACGTAGAGCTGCTTTCTGCTCACTGTAGTCCAGCCATGGGAGTAATGGGTGGTGCAATATGTCAAGACACTGAAGATGGAGAAAAGTTGGATGCTGTTGAAGATTCCCAAGAAGCTGATACAACTAAAGCAGAGCACAGGGTTTGTGAAGGTTCTCAGAAAATTTGTGCCAGCAAGGCAGATTGCCAGATTGTGGATGGTAGGGAGATTAACACAAATGCCAATGAGGTTGAGGCTACAGATTGTCAGGTGCTCAGTGCTACTGGAGCAGCGGATAGGGAAGATGGTGGCCGTGAACTTGACACCAATGAAGCAGGGGAAGATGGTGAAGATTGCGGGGAAACAACTTCCAATGCTGTAAGACAGGATAATAAAAGCAGTGTAATCCACATCACGGAGGTAGAAAGTTGTGACGGCAGCTGCCAAGTGAATCAGCCTTCTCTTGAAGCTACCATCATCACTGTTGATGAGACACCTTTGGACGACAACGATGATGTTCGAGTGACATGTAAAAAGCCTGTGCAGAAGCCACGCAAGAGAGGGAAGGTTATGATCCCCGAAGGAAGGAGAGTGCGCACCCGGAGCATGACCAAAGAACAACATAATGATACATAGACTGTGTTCTTGTTTTGGTTTCTTTCAACCTGTAAATGGTTTTGTAACATGTGGAAATCTTGTTTTGGTGTTCACAGAGCCAATCAACTTTCTTCCTTATGTGGAAAATATGCATCTTTTAATCTGGTTTAAGTAGTGGCATAATTGCCATTCATCAATGGAGTAATCCTGTTTACTAACTCTTAATCACAGCTAGTTTCCATGGAGTTTATATATAAATTGTAATATTATACATAATTAATAGACTAGTATACCTAGTTAAAAATAGAATTCATACACATCAAATAATCTGTATATAGAAGGTATTTTGATGATTTATGCATGGAAAAAATTACTTCATGTGATCAGCTAGCGATATTTTGTTGTTCGATGGTTATTAAATGAAAGGATAATGTTCATTTGTGATGTGTGGTTTTTTCCTTGGAGTTGTTTGCTTGTTTGGTTGGTAAAGATTTTGTCAGGCCAACAAAGGGATCAAAACCTGTCTTCCTCACTTAGGCTGCTTTTAGTATCAGTTGTGACCATTTGATTAATTGCATGCTAATTATGTCTATTAGCATCATTATCTCCATAAGCTCCTCAGTCATAATTAGGTTTGCACATATTGGTAAAAGGAAATCCTTCCTAGCTATGCCTAATCAGTGGAGGTGATGTGAGAGACTAACCTATTGTTGTTCCTTTGTTGGTGATCAGAATAATAAATTCTTTATCATATGAAATCTGTTGTGATTAAAATAATTTTATAAATTCTTCACTATCTGAAATTTATAACATTTTCACTATATGAAATCTGTTTATGTGAACTTGGTAAAGAAAAAATAAAAAAGGCTCTGGAAAATACTGTGACGACGGTTTAACATTCATCGAGGGTTCCAAGGCAGAATAACACACTAAACTTACTAAAATATGAAAGTTATTGTTTGAGTACCGGAATTTTACAGCACTCCATTACAAAAGAAGATGATTTCATAGTAGTAAATCATAAAGAACAAATCATAAAAATGTACATCCTTGACCAATAGTTATCTAAATTTTGGCTCTACGGATGACTCGTTAAAAACCTTGAAGAAATCTCAAACACATGACAAACAAAATCCATCCTCATGGCTCGAAATCGTTCGATGGCTATAATTTTGGATCCACAACAACAGTTTCAACAGCAGGAGAGTTTGCTGGAAGCTTGTTTTGCCTCATCATTCCCGTTGCTGGTAATGCTCACCCTGTCTCGAGACAATTCCGCTTTGTAGGAATCAGAGTTCAAAACCTTCCTGCTGATGTTGTTGTATATCTCCCTGATGACAATCTCAAATGCCTTCTTCACATTTGTACAATCCAGAGCTGAGGTCTCGATGAAAAAGAGCCCTTCGGCTTCCGCAAGGCTTTTTCCTTCGTCGATGGATATGTCTCTGATGTCCTCCAGATCGCATTTGTTGCCGACCAGCATCTTCGCAACCGCGGTGTCAGAATGTGCTGCATTATGATTTCAATCACAAATGAGATGCAAAAGAACATTCAGCTCGACACCAAGTCAGCCAAAACTCGAAAGTATAAACTATAAACTACATCTGATGCACAAGAATCAGCTGATGACAAGCCGAACATGTCAAACTAAACAGGAAAAGAAACAAAAAGTTCAACAATTGGATATGTATGACGCCTTAATCTCTGTTTTTAATGGATTGTTGCACATTCAAATTTCAACTAAACCCCTGTGACTTCCATTATAGTTTCAGCTACTGCTCATGTCGCAGCCTGAGTAACAACCTTCAAGGCCGATAGCAAAAGAGACCACTTCTACACTTTGCCTTTCTCGTCTAGATTATAACTTCTGGTTTGGACTAATTAAGAAAAAAGCTGACTTCAACAATCTGCAATGTACTTCTTATCTTTGAGGTACAGTGGCAACACATCAAAGCACTCGAGTGCGTAGTAGTAGAATAGTTCTGAATGTAACTGTGTGCTTAAAATAGAGATAGAAAGCCATAAAATACCTGTGAATTTAAGTGTAAATTTCATCTAAAAAACAATAAATAAAAAAGAGGGATTTCACAATACCAAATAGACTTAGATATCTTAAAATCGTCTCTTTGCTTATAAATATATCAGAAGCTTTGAACATGATTGCGTTTAGGCTGAAATCTCACCTTTCAATTTTGTTCGAAACATTTAGACTCCTTGGCTTCAGTTGTTCTCTAGATAATCCATTAACGATGGGAAATCTTTGTATATGTCTGTGATGTTCTTAACAAAAGCTGTCTGTAAATAGTATATTTTTTAGGTAGAAATTGAAGATTTATGGAAATTAAAGAAATAATTAATGAACTATTCAGACTAGCCATTTTATGTATAACCCAATTGAAGCAACATTGATTCTATGGAAGAGTTCAGAAATCCGGAGGCTAATACCAATCCAACTTTCTCTCCGTTGAAGCTGCTGAACATAACATATTGCTATCAAGATCAACCATGACATGGAGCTTCACATATTTCTAATTCCACCTGAGTAATAATTCAAGATGATTTCATAAGGCACCCCTAAACATCAGATCTTGTGATTTCATTTTCATACAAAGAACAACAAGAACAGGAATTACCCAAAACCAGCATATATGTTAGAAGAAGGTGGAGATAATAGATCAATAGCAAGATGTCAGATCTACCACAGGAAAAGATCCAATCGTTGGTGAAGATAAGAGAACAGTAGGAGCAGATTGAGGTCAGGGACTGAAGTAGGTCGAGATCGAGAAGAGGGAGCAAAGGTGGGATCTTTGTGAGCGTCTACGTACTGTTGAGCTCCTGAAGCCAGCGGGGGACGCTGTCGAAGGTAGTGCGGCGGGAGATGTCGTAGACGACGAGGGCGCCGACGGCGCCGCGGTAGTAGGCGGAGGTGACGGCGCGGAAGCGCTCCTGGCCGGCGGTGTCCCAGATCTGGGACTTCACCTCCTTGCCGTCGATCTCCATGCTCTGCGTCTGGAACTCCACCCCGATGGTGGCCTTGGAGTGGAGATTGAACTCGTTGCGGGCGTAGCGCGACAGCAAATTGGACTTCCCCACCGCCGAGTCGCCAATGATCACGATCTTGAACAGGTACTGCTCCGCATCCTCCATCCTCTCTCTCTCTCTCTCTCAATCTCTGGAATCTTCACTTCTATGTATATTCTTCCTTCTGCATCTGTGTCTGATGACGGAGAGAGAGTGCGCGCGTCGGACTATTTAAGAGGTGGTGGTGGTGGTCGCGTCCTCTCTCTCGTTCGCAGTTGGTGGTGTAAATATGTGCGTTCGAGCTGGCTGTCTATTCTTTTGCAGGTGGGAGTCGATTCAGGTGGTGTGACTCGGCAGTAGATATGATGACGTTTGATCCAGATAGATTTGGTAAGTAGATTTGTCGTAGATTTACTTGTTGGGATGGTCATATGTAAGAGTGTGTGTGTGCGGGGGAAGTCAACGCAATGTTGACTTTAGGAAGACCTAACATTATTAATTATCGTATGAAAGAACAATAACTTTTTAGCATTATAATTTTATTTTTTTTACCAGTGCCAGGGTGTGATAGTTTTTTTTTTCTTCTTATTTCGTAATATTCCAATAATAATTAATAAAAAACACTCATCCTTTTTCTCTTGATTGTTTATTGTTTTAAGAACAATTATCATGAAAAAGCTAGACACCAATATAACAACAAAAAGGACTTAAACACAATTAGCACTTCATATTTTTCACAGCATGGGAGTAAAGACATATCAAACACTTGCGTTTGTTATGGACATAACATTTGCACTGCGCATGAATCATGGCTTTGTAGGAAACCAAATCTGGTTGTGTGTGCACCAATAGTTGGACTCATTTGTCAAATACCACAATTTATGTCGAATACCACAAATCACATGAAATCACAGCTACATTAGTGTGCACTACTGCTACATGTCTATCACACTAAATTTAACTCCTGGCATATCTGCCAATATACACATCTTTCCAAGAAAAACTCATTTGGATGCCACCAAGCCGGTTGACCTCTGTTCTGTTTCTTCCTCTCCTGGGAGATGCGGACTGATACTGGTTGAATGTTGAGGAGACGCTTGAAGATGATAACCAGATCCTTGGTTACCATGAAGTATTCTTAATCAATAGAGCCCCTCAGAAACATTCGAGTGTTGCTTCAAGGATTCTCTTCTAAAATCTCACAAGATGGCTGGTCTACTACAGTCCCCGACTGAATCAGTTCTTACATTTACTAGACTGGAGACAACAATCGGATGAATCATTTGAAGATAAGCAACATGCTGAACCTGATTTACACATGGTTTTATATATATATTGATGTCGTTTTGAGTTGCTGATCAATTGGATATTTGTAGCTGCTTTCATTTTTCTTTGGCCTCAACTGACACAGCAAACTAGAATGCCATTTCTTGCAAAATTTGAAGAGTCTTCTGGTGAACCTAAGGCAGGGAACAAAAATTTAGATGCAAGTTACGATGTCCCAAGAACATACCTTTTGTAATGATCGTAAGTGGATTAAACAGTTACCCATTCTAAATGTTGAGCTGTAATTCCAGATACGTTCCCTGAATAGATTCCACCCAGGACCTAACAAACCAAAAACAGATTGGCAGCATAACAAGTTGGGATTATGATTGTAAAGTTGTTACCATCTGAATATCATGTTGCCATGGAAATTTGCTCTCAGATAATCAAACATGGCCATGAACATAAATTTCAATAAGAACATGGTACAGTGATGTAGTGGTACCTTAGAAACGGTTTCAAGAAACATGCCAGGGCGAACAGGGCGTGGCCTGCGACCTGTGACACTTCCCTGAAAAACATAAATGTACTTAAAAGGAAGGATAAGTTTGTATTGTTTTCTGCAACAATTTTACTAGACAAAATTAAGGCAGTAGAACGAACCCTTCCTGCAAAACCACCAAGAATATTCTGTTCGCTGTTGGGATCTTCATCCCCACTATCTACATTGTCTGCACCTTCATTTTTCCCATGCATCACATCACTTATCATTTTCTGGACAGTGCTTCCTGGTCTCAAGGAAACCAGCTTGCTCAAGAAGTTCACCTGCATTTCCATTAAGTGGTGTTGTGCAACACAAGTTGCAAAGATTTCAAAGAAAATAATTCAAGAGAAAAGAAGATCCAACTGAAGAAAATTGTTGTAGAAATGAGAATAGATAGGAAAGATCAATAGAAAAGATTGGCCAATAAAAGGAAGAATGCAATACCAATAGACAAAATTCTATACAAATATTATAAGATCCTATATGGAACACATCATCAAGCTACAATTTCACTGCAAGAAGCCAAATAAGGAATATTTATAATCTTTGTTATGCTATCTATCAAGAAGCATCTTAAATTATCTTTGCCACATAGACAAAAGAAAAAGGGTGCAATCAAGACTTCATACTGTCTTATTCAAGAAGAATGTAATAAAGCCATATGCAAGTGGATGAATCAGTCGAGGTGTACACTTTTTGCAAGTACTTGAGGGCTGAGGTACAACCTTGATTAAAGACCAAACATGCAAGTTTGACTAAGTGAGGATTCAGATATTTATTCTAGCAAATGAACAGAAAAAAAAAAGGTTCCACATGTGAAAAGAACAATCTATTGCTCAATAGGAAAAAAAATAGAGAAAGAGACCTCTGCTTCGGGTAGAGTATTCAGACCACGATCATTTCTTTCATCCAATAACCCACCACCCATCATATTGCGAGCTTCTTCTCTAATTAAAACAAGCCTCACAAGCAACTTCCGATCAGGAATACTAGGTCTGGATTCCATTGTCTACAAAGTAATACAGGCAATAAGAACTCGGGAAAGTTCCTTGCTCATGACAAATTATTACTAAAAATTAGGTTGTACAAGATACAGTATAGCACAAAAAAAAAAGTATAAGATGCAAACAATTCATAACTTTATATGCACCCAAACTCGAAACATACCCAACATACAGCAAAGAAGGACTAGAATTTCACAAGAGGCTGTCAAACAAAAAACTAAGGCAATCAAGGGATAAGACTTGATTCTATGTGAATGTTTCAACATATACAAATAATATATATAATCATAGAAAGCTTAGGTTTAAAGTATCTGAAGTATTTAATGAGCAAATATATGCAAATTAGTTATCAACATTTCAGTCACCATTAATATGTTGTCCAGGAGATAGTGAAACAACGATGCAGACAAAGTGACATATAAAGCATCTTCACTACCAAAGGGCTTGTAATGAACACCTTAGCAATACTGTGATTTCCATAGAAACATGTGTGTTGTCATGTATTGGCTAAATCCTTGAGTACAAAGCATTTGATCAACGTCCAAATGCTCAAAACAAATTAGAGAATGTGGTGATCAGTAGAATTACTTCCACATAGTTATCTTCCATTTTCACATATAAGCAAGGTGATGATGGTTTGTACCGATGCAGTAATACAGAATCAAATGTAACCTGGTAGAAGCTGGCAGGCATTGTGGTCCAAGGTTAAGTAAATAAAATAATAGAACAGTGACAAGGTACGGCATATGCTAGAGCCAAGAGAAGCCAGAATGTGTCATTCATACCTCTAGTAGATCATCAGCCTGGTTAGCAATATCATTAAGATTTGCCCCTGGGAGATGAACTTTAAGGCCCTTCTCACTTTTAAATACACCTCCACCTGCAGCAACCCGTCGTAGCAATTCATGCCTGCTCTCTTTATCTGGAGTTCGGCAAAGAAGGCCAATCACTTGCACCTACGACAAAACCCCAGTTAATGGTACAGAAATAACATCAAATTTCAGCATAGAAAAGAATGAGCCTCACATGTGGCGGACACTTCTTGGCTAGATGGTCCAACACTGTTTGCTTTACCACCTCTAAGAGTGACTTGCGCTGGATACAATAACAACAAGTTAATTCTGCACAACAAGTGTTTAATATATTGGTGGAAATAATGAAACAGATGGCTAATATTGCAACAAGCACTGTGTCTTATGAACAAAGGAAAATATCTTGAGAAAGCGCCCAAAAAAATAAAAAGAAACTCCAACAACAATCTCGATGACATAATAGTGCAGTCGCAAAATAGTGTCATTTGACCGATAAAATGAAATCTGGTTGAGTAAATACCTGCTAACAGTGAAGAAAGATACTACTGCAGATATGGAGCTCATGATGCAGCTAGATGTTTCATAATAAAAAAGCATGCTTGATTGGCACAATACATTCTACAGAGATGGCAGAAAAAACATGGTCTCAATACGAGTGTTCAGCTACCAATAAACTTCTCCGAGATCGACCATGTATTTTAAATTCCAAGTAATTTTTCGCTTACATCTTTCCTGTTGGACATTAGTTCCCATAGGACAGACTTCTCAGACATGAGAAGTACATAACATTCGGTCACATTTAGGTTTGCATCACAATCCAGGGGCAAATGGAATTGCAGAAAAGATTCTTCGGAAACACAGCAAAGAAGCGAACCTGGTCATCATTATCCTTCTCCGCCATCTGGATCATGTAATCGATCGCCATCATGAAGCCGGACTCCATCTCGTCGACCCTCTTACCGATCACACCCTGGGCCGCGATCTCCACCGCCACCCTCTCCGAAGCCTCGTCCATGTCCATGTCAGCCAGCTGCGCCGCCACCAGCACGGATCATAGTCTCACGCGGAACCAAGCAAACGGGAAAACCATTCATTGAGCTAGAAAGGTACCAGATTGACCATGTCCTGGAGAACAGAGGTGACCTGGTCGCCGCCTCGGAGGAGGGCTTCGTACTTGGATGAGTCCCACTTATCGTCCTCAGCTTCCGGTGGCTGCCGATGCTGGAAAGAAGGGAAGGGAAAGGCGGCATCGGTTTGGGTGCTGCGGCAGAGGGAGAAGGGGGGTTTCTTGCGGGCCTGCCACCTCCGTTGATGGCAGAAGGAGCGGAGTGAGAGGCGGACACGAGGGGAGATGATGAGGGACTTGGGTGGGAGAGAAGGGAAGCAGGGGGAGGAGGAGGGAGATGGAAGGAAGAAGATGGCAGATCTCAACATCATGGTTTATCTTCTTAAGCGCAGTGGAAGGGGTTTTGGCGGTGACACGCCATAACAAGCAGCCGACCAAAGCGAGGTTCTCGGTCCTTTATTTGGGCCATCTTCCTCTTGATGGGCCGGCTCAAAGTATGGCAAATTGGTAATTAGAGCCTCATGATATTGTGCTTTAAAAAAAATGCAATGACATGTGAACATTGAGCAACCGACTCCAGTGAGGTCTTCGGGTTCTTTCTTTGGGCCTTCTTCCTATTGCTGGGCCGGCCCACAGTATGGCAAATTGGTAATTATAGCCTCACGACATCGTGCTTTAAGAGAAGTGCAATTACGTATGGGCAGTGAACAACTAACTATAGTGAGGTCTTCGGGTTCTTTCTTTGGGCCTAATTCCTATTGCCGGGCCGGCTCAAACGATGGCAAATTGGTAATTACAGCCTCACGATATTGTGCTTTAAGAAAAGTGCAATTATATATATTATATATACACATTCTAACAATATTATGCTTTAAAAAATGTGCAATACATTCGGTTGTAACAGCTCATTTCAACGTTTCCTCTGACCGAGAAGGGTTTCTGCAGTAAGCAAGACAGTGCAATGGGGAAACCCGGCCAGCAATTTGCTTGTCTTTGAGCATGCTCTGACCTTATCCGGCCCTGACGAGTCAAACCGTGGCAGCGTTCGCTAAAGTACACGCGTGGTTGACCTCCAAAGTCCACGCGTGGTCTTTATCTCCCTTGGATGGATAAGGATCGATTCACACCCAACATGCATGCTTCATAGTTGCATAATGTAAGCAGGTACAGTGAGCAGTGCCAATAAGATTGGCTACATACGTACAGAGAGAGAGAGAGAGAAGAAGAAGAAGAAGAAGAAACCAGGAAATGCTACGGTTTCACCCTGTTTAATTTTACGCTTGTGATGATGTGTTTGCATCGATGAAGCACAGGATCCGTTGGACGGAGTTGGCAATGTCTTCCGCAGTGCATAGGGATTCGCTTGAAATCTGTCAGGTAGAGATGGGTCGCGCCTCAGTAGCAACAAGGCGAAAGAAGTGTGAGATCGATGAGCAGAGTGAGCTGTTTGATTACCTTGACGTTGAAGGAGTAGAGAACGGTCGGCTCGATGGTGGCGATGCTGGTGTGGAGGATCGCCAACTGCAAGTCCTCGAGGGCTGCGATGGTCCTGATGAGCTGCCTCGGCCGCCGACGAGAGAGGATCTTGATCATGGCGTCGAAGCCCAGCAACCTGACCTCGACGTCGGCCAGGCAGGACCTGTTCTCCGCAATCTCCTCCCGGAGGCGGCTGCCGTGGTCGAGATCAAGAAGATTAACCTGGTGGCGCTGCTGGAGAGGCAGCGGCGGGCCATCCATCACCGATTTTGGAGCTTTGCCACCGCCGAAGAGTCTTCGTCTCTTTTGGGACTCCAGGCGTTGTAGGAGTTGCTCTAACTCTCTCACCAACTCGATGGCTCCACCCACTATGGACGCCTGGTCTCCCTGCATGAATCAAGGGAACAGGAACACTTATCCTGGCTCTTCGTTCTTGTGGATCCTTGCAAGATTCTTAAGCTCAATCTCGAATCTTAATATGTTTGTGATCATACCCTTTTCACATAAGATCCGGGCATGAGAGATCTCAGCACCCGGAGATGCTCATTCATCTGCCTCCTCCTGTTGCGTTCCACTGCGATGTGCGCCATCCTTTGGCTCTCCACCTCCTCGCTCGTCTTCCAAGCTCTTGCCCTCTTCCGCCGGTTCTGGAGCTGTCGCACCTCGTCCAACCTACTCGTAGCTAGTGGAGGAGGAAGAAGCGACGGACGCGAGGCGGTGGAAGAAATCACCAAGTCGTCGTCATGCAACTTGAGGAAGCAACTCTGGTCCTGAGCAGAGACTTCGAACTGGTTAAGCGCCAGCTTCGATCCGAGCTCGGCAAACTGCATGACGTCCAAGGAGATCTGGGTCGAGGGCGTGGGATCGTTCGGCATGTCTTTCACCATGTCGATGCTGTTCTTCTCCGAGCTCTTAAGTGCCTGCAGCAGCCAAAGTGAGGCCAGGGAGGCAACGGCAAGAAACAAACAAGCTGAAAGTAATTGCGTGGATGGTTGGTGGCCTTCTTCTACCTCTTTCTCAGTTATATATACGATCATACAGGAGCAGGCCCGGTGCACATGGACCAAGAAATCAGTGCAGCAGGCCACAGCAAATACTGAAAAGCTTTAGGCTTCTACTGAGAGGCATCATTATCCCTGGAAGAAGACAAGATTGGAGCATCTCAGAGTGAGGAGAGGGAGAGGGAGAAAGCTGTAGCAGTAGCTTCTTATCGCATGGGTTCCAAGTGTGTCTGGATTTTGATTTAGAAAGCTTCTCAAGCATTGATTGAAGCAAAAATGAAGTCCACACCTCTGTATGTTTATGCTTTTTACATGGTGGAAAGCTCTCATCCACTCCTTTTTACCTTTGCCTTATCTTCTAGCTTGCAATTTGCATGTGAACTTTGATCAATCAAACCTCAAGGTCAGTCAGCTGACTGTCGAAGAAAATAGTCATGAGAAGTAAAGAAAAACATGAAAGAATGTAAATTAAGGGTGGAAGAGCTTTGCTTGGTTCTCAATGAAGTGAAAGAATATAGAACTTCGACATTAGCAGAAAAGAAGATTTCCTTTTGTTCCATTTACTTACAGATCAAACAAAGAATAGAAGAAGAAGCGACTTCGATAATGGAAAGAAATATATAGATTGTCTTATCTGTTTACAGACATGAGTTAAAATCTTCAGGGACAAAGCCAATAAAGATATCCATCTACAATGTTCTATGACAATTCTTCACTTTGACTTCAATAATGGCCACTCAGAAAAGAAATGCCAGCTTTTGTGTTCCTCCTTGGATTTTGCTGGTACAGAGACATCCTTGTTCTCTAGAACAAAATACCTCAATCTAGAACAAAATAGTAGGTGTTTCCACACATCCTATGATGGCAGTGCAATATTCCTCCAATAATATGAGAAGCCCATAGAACACTATCAGCTTACATGAGACATCCTATTAATTAATGTATTTATTGTATGATCGATAGGTGTCATGTAAAAATATTTTATACATAATTTAAATTAATAATTATGGGGAAAATTATATATATAATTAAAAACATGAATGAAATTTTTATACACATGATTGGCCAATCAGGACTTTGGAAAGAAAGGGTCCCACACGGATTATGTCAAAGTGCAGAATAACATTGGGACCCTTCTCTGGCCCAATGAAAAAAAAGGTACGAACAATAAGTATGTCACGTAGATGACGGATAATTATACTATTTGTTCTCGCCTTCAAGTTTACCTCTCTTGTGAATGGTAGAAGTCACCATTAGCAGTGGGACCCACTTTCAGAAGTTGAGACCCGTGAACGCGCACCCGTTTGTTGTTTCCAGTTTCTCTTATTCTTTTTGGAAACTTCGAGAGCCACGTGTTTTCTGATTGTTACCCTGAAACTTACCTCTTCTCGTGAGCGGAAAAGGTCACTATTAGCATTGGGCCCCACTCTATAAGGAGACCTTCGTAAAGGTAAACGCGTACGAGAAGGATTTCTGTTGCAGTCGGATCTCTACACTTTTCCGTTTTCTTTATTCTTATTGGAAGATTCGAGATCCCCATCACCGACAAAAACTCCTCCCGCCAACCTTTGGACAGCCCCCCTTTTCCGCCTCCTTTTCTCGTCATGTAATCTTCTCTCTCTTTCTTCCGCGTAGTGATTCTTCCTCCGCTGTTCTCTCTTCAAGAGGGAAGAAGATGACTCATATCCTTATTCGACATCATTAGATTTCAATTCAGTTCTTAGATTTCTTCTTCTTTTTCTCTTCATATCGATCGTTTAATTCGGGATTTTGCACTCTTGTTGATCTTAATTGGACGATTTTAGCGCGATTTTTCGTTTTTGAGTTCTTTATTTGTTGTTAATTCGATCGAAATTTGTGTTTGATGATGTGTTTCTCTTAATTCCGATTCACGGGGAAACCAGAGGGAGGACGATCGACAGAGGGCTCAAGCTCGAAAGTCTCAGGTGAAGCAGCGAGACGACGGCCTAACCCCTGAACAGCGCCGCGAGAGGTATCCCTCTTCCCTTGATCTGATTGATTAGCTGATGGTCGAACGGATCCTAAATACGTAGGCTGATGGGTTAATTAATTGGCAAAAAGAACTGATCTCGAGTTACGTTGATGCTGTGCAGGGATGCGAAAGCGCTCCAAGAGAAGGCAGCTAAGAAGGCTGCGCAAGCAGCAGTAGGAGTCACTACCGACTCGAAAAACAAAGGCAACGCAAAGAAGTAGCAACGGGAGTTCGATCCGGCAGGTTATTCAGTTTAAAGGGCATCTCTATTTGACTGTCATGATGTAACTTGCCTTTCTTTTCCTAGTGGTTCTCGTCTCTTGATGTCTCTTAATCTGTGACTGAATGGTCATGTTGGTTTTACTCTAATAACTAGAAGAAGACTGCTTGCTTCTCACAATCCATTAATTTTTATGGTCTGTGAGTTGCATTAACCATTTATTTTTAGCTATGCTTTACTCGATTGGATTCTGTTAAAACATGGATCAGCAAAGGATACCTCTTTATATATAATATGTTGAAAGTTACTGTTTGATCTGTACATTCCATTGTATTTGAGGAACTTTGACAAAGCAAATATTGTAGAACTTGGCTTGTTGGTGATGGCAACCATGAACCTTCGATTACAGGAAGGGTTTTCTTGCTATTGTAATATATTCACCTTTTTCTTGTTGTGTTTGAGCAATTTTATCTTTGGATCTGGGCATACTTGGAAGATAAAATAAATATTGTGAATTCTGTGTCTTTTTTTTTAAATTTTTGATGATATTTTGGACGTTTGATCATTACTTTTGACTGTTATTAAGAAGATCTTAGTTAGCTATCTTAGATGGTCTTTGTAGCAAGGTCTATATATTTGACTTGTTTGTGTAGTCCTGCCATAATGACTATTTAATTCCTTTTCCTGATCTAAAATAATGTGAAACAGGTTTTCTTAATGTGGTTGATAGGGCGGGGAACATAGATCCTTTGATCAATAAAATGATCGTCATTTTGCGTTGATAGTTTAATAAGAAACTTTTGTGTTCATCTGGGGACATATTTTTGTTTGTCATTGTTCTTTGGACATTTGCATTTGATTCGTGCAGGACTTTAATTTGTTTGACAAAGACTTTCAGGACCTCTTTTTTCCAGTTTGATGGTTTGTGGCATTGCAAAGCAACTCTTTAAGGCTACTCACGGCTATGCCGAGCGTCCAAGCAAGTAAGGGAATGCCAGGAGTGAACCATTATACTGTAAGCCTGCCATTTCATGAGTTTGTGCAATTTCGAGTTTTAGCAATTTTCAAGGAGTTCCACTTGACCCTACTGTTTTTAGACTGAAATCATTGGTCACCTCTGTTATAAACAAAACATGGCACAATATGGTTCACAAATGTCTAAGTTCCAAGTAGCAACATTACCATGGCATCAATGCTTAGACCTTTGTTATAAACCAAAAACTTAAATATAGAATTAATAATTGCTGGTCTTGATCATATGTATGCTTGTCAAGTATGTTACTTGGTGAAGTATGATAGGGTATATTCTGGTACCACCCCTGCGGCAACAGTCAGCAGGCACGTCAGTGCCAACGCTGAGCCTCAAGGCTGATATGGGGCACTATGTCGACGCGACACCTCGGACTCGGATGGGACGATCGCCTATTCTCGCGCTATCCGAGGCCGTACAAGACAGTGTCGTAATGTACAAAGCCGCTCTGGAAAGCTCGGAACGGTGTCGTGCGGTGTCGATCCATGCAGGTCGGTCGGTGCCCGCATGTAAGGTACGAGCTGGCCGCCCGAGGAGTTGGCAGCTATTAACAGACCATGTACGACCGACCTTCGTTCACAAGTATAAGAGTCAACCTCCTGACCAGCATCAGGGGTGGAACTTTGAACACTCAAACTCCCCCGAACACCACTCAACACTGACTTAGGCTTTAGAGGGGTCGAGTCGAGAAATCCCCCTCATGACTTCGGCCTGTGTGCATGAACTTGGCAAGGAAAGAGCGGCAGCCCGACAAGGGAGGAAGAGCAACTCCTTGCTAGACATCAGATCAATTTTGGAGACGAAGCCCGGATCGAACCTGACGTCGCCCACCTTTGCCCGAGCATCCACGTGGGTGACTCTGCGCACTCAGAATTGGATCAAACCGTGCCGACTCCTCGGCCTCGGCCACGGCATAAGGATACCCAACAAAGTATATTTTCTCCATCTTACCTTTCTGGTGCCTGTTTATTGTTCTTTAGATTTCCAGATGTTGCTTTTCAAGGTAATTATAAGATGATTCATGTAGCAAATAGGTATCAGGTGAGATACCGTATGATTATGTAGATGAATCTCATCTTTTTCTCTCTTGTTTTCTAGTGTCTGTGTAATTTGCTGGATATGATTACGGCTTCATGTTTCTAGTTTGGATGCTCAGTGGCATATAATGATTTTTTTTGTGTTATTAGATACATCAGAAAACGCTTACATACACTTCTCGAGTCAGGACAATCGCTTAGAATTTAGAATGCTAGTGATGTCATTTACATTTGGTTCTTAGCAAAAATCGATGTGCTGAATTTTCAGTTGCAAAAATTTTTGTTGGCAATATTGCTTGATTAGGTGTAACTTGTTTGCTTGGCAGTAAATAGTAAATTATGATCAAACGTTTGGGATATTATAGTCAATCTATCACATCGAACTAAGAATGACATTCTTTCTTGTGATATGAAATTGATAAGCCTGATGATTAGAACATGCATGCTGTATTTCTCACAGCGAGAGAAATCTAAGCCTGGCATTTTGAATACCACTTTATAGGAATTGTTATTCTATTTGGATAAGTGTGTGTATGTTTGTCTGCGATATTATAGTATAGAATGGGTAAGTGGATCGAGTATCGCAAAGATATTCCACCATGAATCATCAGATCAGAGAGGTTCAAATCTGATGGAATTCTCGGGCATTGCGTACATTTACGCACCCCACAAGAATCCTTTAGCTGCCTTATAATCCTCAAATTCGAATTTGAATATGGTATTAAATGGTTGTTAATTATCACGCCACAACCGCTCAGCTTGATAACAATTGATGGGAATGTCGGAAGAAATGGAGGAAAAATAATTAAATACCAGGCTCAAACAACCGCATAAGAACAGCGTTTTTGTTAGCTCGATGTGTTTGGACAATCCAATATGAGTAGGAAAGTTAGTGCAGACTGTATTGAATCAAATGGCCTCACAAAATGGTGTTTGGACAATCCAATATGAGTAGGAAAGGAAGTGTAGACTGAGTATTGAATCAAATGGCCTCACAAAATGCAATTCCCTATCAGAATGATCCATCATAATCTATCGGAGTATATATTACCAACACAAACATAATACTTGGACATAATAAGATTGAATACAGATCAACGACAGTCCCATGCATATGTTCCTCGAAGGACAACACAGTAGTGGGCATGAAGATTATAACAGATCACAATAACAAGGTTGGAATTGTACTAAAAATGCAATCCAACACACTGATATTTAGAGTTCAGAGAGAGAGAGAGAGAGAGAGAGAGAGAGAGAACACCTGCACATTCAAATATAGTCGGGCTACTCTTCTCAACAAGAATAGGAGCACCAACTGCAGACATTTCAGTTAGCCTGCAGAGATCTTGGTGGTGGATGCTTAATTCTGACATGCGATAAATTTCGGTGGCAATCATGGGATATTTACTTGAAACTCCCTCTAGAGCACAGCAATTGTCACCTTACGTTTGGGTGGCATCATCATTGATGAATTGTCGATATGATTGGGATCTAGACAGTTCTTGGAGCTTCCTTGCCCCTCATCTTGTCGATTCTCTGTTCCAGCTCAGATTTTGCTTTCGATTGGATCTAATACGTAGGCTGTGGAGGTTCTTGCTCATCGCTGAGAACCCCAATGCCATCTGGTGACCCACCAACGATAGCCTTGGCAGTGGAGACACTGTCAGATGAATCTATATTAAGGAATAGGCAGACCACAGCGCAGTCATCAACCCTCGAGGTCGGATATCTAAGCCTCCAGGCTCGGCCTGCTGATTCAACAACATAACGAGCTGCAGAGGACCTCGTGGAAGCCATAGCAACAATGTCTACCACCTCTTTGTTGGATAATACATCCCAAACCTGACGAGTCAACCAAACATGTAAGGATAATGCTTCATAAGAATTCTAGTCATGTTATTTCGTAAACTGCAAAGAAAAGAAAAAAATCTGACAATAAGTTCAGGGAATTTTGTCGGCTAATACTAATGGAAAATCATAATTCATCTCACCCCATCGGTGGCCAAGACTATAAACTCATCTTTCTCTGTGATGCGTCTGTATGAAATCTCAGGCACAGAAATCAAACCAAAATCCTTCAAACAAAAATCCCCAAAAGCTCGTGCCATTGCCAAGCCCGGAGAGTTAGCATTAGGCAGCCATAACCGAGCCACCTCTGGTTCATCACGAAGAGCAAAAACACGGCCCCTGCAACGTCTAATTCTTTCTGCTTCCCCTGTAAAAGAAATTTTCATGGTAAAAAAAACAATCGAACAAATTAGACAAGTAGCAAAGTAGTAATAAAAATATTTCGGGAATCCCTACCCACCTACAAGTTGCTTTCATGAGAGAAAAATATCTAAATAGAAAACGAAATGGCAAGACCATTGGCTAGATCTGTTCTACAATTATATTTAGCAGTTGGCTTATGAAACAGATCCATTTGTGTGGCTGCAGATATAACTATAAAGAACTACATTAAAGGAACAACAATCTAGTATCTCATTGCTCTCAAGCAAAATATCTTAAATCAATGTTGAAAGAATTGCCAAGTCTCTCAAATCAACGAGAATTTAGCACTTAAAAAAAACCGCTAGTTAGCAAATCAATCATATATGAGCCAACTGAGTTACCTTCATTTATGGTACCAAGGAGGTTAGCAATTTAACCATACAAGATATTTATAGTACCATTACCATGGTTGAAATAACCAGTTCAAATGACCAGAAGATTCTCCATCACAAGTATATAGAGATAAATCTCTCGCGGATTTTAACAACCCAAAAGGTAAAATAGTCATATCCAATAACATTTGTGCAAAAATGATTTGAAGCAAGGATTGCCATACCGGCCCGTACCGCCCGGTACAAGCGGTACATACCGGTCCGATGGTATATCGGTACGCGGACCGCCCGTTACCGGGCGGAACGAATAATAATAATAATATATATATATATATATATATATATTAATATATATATTAATAATTTAAATAAAATCGAGGCGACATCGCGTCGCCTCGGCGATGTCACCGAGGCGACACGACGTCGCCTTTTTCGGCGACGTCGCTATATATATATATATATATATATATATATAAACGTCACCTCGGCAACGTCGCCCCGTGTGGGGAAGGAAAAGGCGACGTCGCCGAGGTGATGCGACGTCGGCCAATAAAAAAAAATATATAATATATATATATATATATATACATATATCGCTCGGTATACCGAGCGGTATACCGTTCCGTACCGTACCGAGAGATCGTCGAAACTCCGGTACGGTACGAAATTTCAAACCTTGATTTGAAGTATACAAAACATACCTGCAAGAACATGTCGGTGCGAATATGTAAAATATGAACTTACATACTCAAAAAGTATTAAGTGACAAAGGAGGAAAATCATACTGGGAAGATTTGGTTTAAGGTCCACGGTCAACTGCACCGCAACCAAGGTGTTATTTTGATCTCTAGTCCCCAAAACTGCTCTTGAGTCTCCAACATTTCCAATGACAAGATCTTGACCCTAAGATGAATAAAACCCGACTTAGCAATACATAATTGTATATCTTTTTAAATAACCAATTAAACAGAACATTTTGTCATTTCATTAAAAACCAAGATGGGAAAATAATGGCTCATAATCAACCTGCTTAACCAAAGTAACAGCTGTTGTCCCACTATAGAAGCAATCGATATCTGGATGCAGTCTCAGTTCCTTATCCACTTTTCTAAAAGCCTTCAGGAATGGGTCTCTCAGTGTTGCTATGATTTCCGAACGCTTGATCAAATCCTTGAAGCCAATGGAAGCTCTGAATTCTTCATTGAGACACACAGATGATGTTTCCTCTGAATCCATGCTTTTACTGAGATTGTTCTCTTTACATTCATCATCTCCTATATTTACTTCCCATCTGGCACGCAGCTTTAGTGGGAGGATATCTCTTACTTTTTTCGCCACCATGTGGCCATTTGGACCATGACCATCAAAAACTCCACAAAAAACAGTGTCACTTCTACAGCCAAAATTCTGCATAATTGTCCAGATAACATAAGATGATCATTAAAATGACAGTGTTCAAACCGGAAATAACTTCTAAAACAACCAATAGCAGGAAGAAAAAATGCCATTGACATATCATATGCTAAATATAAAGTATGGCAAAAATTGGTACCAGTAGAGAAAACAATAAGCTATAATGCACAGATTCAGATGATGATTAATTTCAAACAGAAGCACTTGAATTCGAATCTCTATGCTGATAAATGGAAGTCATTGGTTTCCTACTAAATAATACAACAAGCATATAGTTTGAAGAGCAAAACTTTGTATACAGAATTGATATCGATCCGAAACAAGAACAAAAGTAAAAAGGAAATTTCATAAAATTCAAGACACATGGTAACTGGAAGAATCAAAACCTGAGACTTAAAAGAGTAAAATGATTCCAATTTTGTTACTAATTAGAGAATTCGACATTCAGGAGATGAAGAATGATGAGATCAATGAGCAAAAAGACAGGTAGGTAATAAACAAGCCACTGGATTTTCTGCTCCTGGAACATGAGATTAATTTCTACAATGCAACTGGACTGTAAACACAGACAAGAAGAACTACCACTAGATCCAGTAGAAGGCATAACATGGCACATAAATCAATGTCTACTTGGTATCACAAACATCAAGCAAACCATTAGCTGGAAAAGAACAGGAAGCCAACAAGATGATGAAAGCCCAAATGTCGAATCTAAGCATGGAATCATTACACCAAACACCACCACCACCAAGAATCTGACGAACCTCCCAAACGATCATGGCATCCTGGTTGATGCCTTTCTTGCCCTGCCGGGAGAAGAGCGAGGCGGCGCTGCTGGCGCCGTTGAGGAACATCCTCCCGGGGATCCGATGGAGCTGCTCCTCCGGCAAGCCACTCATCTGCCTCCTCAGGCTTCTCCGGCGCCGCCTGGCCCCTGACGCCGGCGACGCGGGGGGCGACGAGCTGGAGCCGCCGTTCCGTCCTTCCGGCGACAGGCAGGAACCCATTGGGAGGGCCCTGATCACGTCTAGTATGCACTCCAGAGCCGCCAGGCAGCTGAACCAGACGATTAAACTTGGCGGATCCGTCGAAACCCCAAATCAAAACACGCTCCCCCACCCACCCCACCCCTCTCTCTCTCTCTCTCTCTCTCTCTTACGCCCTTTAATCCGATCGATGGAACCCTCTTCTTCTCTTCTAAGTTTCTTCCTTTTCTTGCTCCTTATTGCAGCACGGACAGATTCCGTGGAATTCCTGGAACAAAAGCTCCACTTTTTGGAGGAATCAAGATCAGCAAACAGGGGGAGAGCAACCAATCACGAAACAGATGTGTGAATGAACGGTATACATAAAGAAGGATAACTACTGGACAGGGATGATAACAAAGGACACCTTGGATGAAAGATCACTGCAGAGGAATCTAGATTCCCATGAAAGCTTTTTCTATTCGAAGAAGGAAGAAGAAGAAGCAGACGTAGATGCGTTATGGATAGAAGAAAGAGGAGGATTAGGAGATCTCGAGGTTGAGGATGGAAGATAGAACCCTAGATTCCATCCCATTCTCTCTCTCTCTCTCCGTTCTCCCCTTTCTTCATCCAATTCCACGGCTCGCATAATCCCTCGTTTTATTTCCTTTTTTTTTCTGAAACACTTTTTTACAGCATGCGTATTATCGTGCTTATTTCTCTTTTTTAATTTTTAATAAATAGTTGGGAGAGTCTCATTAAGAGCACGCTATATATATTTTGGATCATTAGTTGTTGTTAGGGATGGTTACGTGCATCTTCAGGCTCACGCCGAATTATACTCGCTGAATCTACAAGACATGTAGCATATGTGATGAGATTAGCAACGTCCTAAGGTATCACTTATCAGACGCGTAGGTGTCTATCATGCTACACTGAGGCGTCAATCATGTGGCATCAATTTATTAACTATACATGCTCAGGTGTCAATTATGTAGTATTAAGGTTACGATAATTCGATGCTAAGATATCAGTCATGTGGCATGGAGGTCATGCTAAGATAACCCAAAGCCCTAGCTTCGACAATGGATAGGCAATTACTCCGTTTACGTGGAAATCAACAGTTTTATTAAGAATCACATTATGTATCGACTCCACTATGCTCATCGACGCTAAGACAAATCACGCGTTGATGAGCGTAGTAGAGTCGGGGCACTATACGATTCTAAATAAAACTATTGACTTCCACGTAAACGATGTAGTTGCCGGTCCATTATCGAAGTTAGGGCTTTGGGTTGTTTCTTTTGCATTGTCATCGTAGATAGTGTTTTGGGTCATTTTGATTGTGTTGTCATCGAAAGGAGTGCTTTGGATCATGTTGACCATGCCATCATTGAAGAAAGTGCTTTGGGTTATTTTAAATGTGTTATCATCGAAATGAGTGCTTTGGGTCATTGTCAAATGGAGCACTTCGAATTGTCGTCGAAGGGAGTACTTTAGGTTGTGCCAATTGCACTATCATTGAAGAGAGTGCTTTGGGCCATGTTGGATGCATCATCATCGAATGGAGTATTTTAGACCGTGTCGGATTCGCCATTATCAAAGGGAGCGCTTGGGGCCATGAAGATCATGCTATCATTGAAGGAAGCACTTCAAGTTGTTTCAACTACATTATCATTGATGAGAGCACTTTGGACCCTTTCAGTTGCACTATTATTGCACTATTATCGAAGGGAGCACCTCGGGGCGTTTCAACCAAACTATTATCAAAGGGAGTACTTTAGGTCATTTTGATCAAGTTATCATCAAAGGGAGCACTTTGAACCATTTTAGTGGTGCTATCATTGAAGAGAGCAATTTGGGTTGATTAGGTCACGTTATCATCGAAACGAGTGTTAGGCCAATTTGATCACACTATCATCGTAAGAAGCACTTTGAACTACACTATTATTGGAATGAATGATTTAGGCCAATTTGATCATAGGGGTGATTTTTTTTATGCCAATTTAGTTGTATCCTTGTTGAGAGATGATTCTAGATTGATTTAGTTTGCATCGCTATTAGGAGATACTTTTGGATCAAGTTGGCTGCATCATTAAGGGATGATTTTTGATTGAATTTAATCTCGTTAGTATTAGGAATTGTCTCCTCAATTGGTTCAACTATATTATTTTCAAGAGTCATCTCTTCGGAGGTTCATTCATGTTGGTATTAGGAACTACTTTTTCAGGGGTTTGATCGGGAACCACCTCTTTGAAGGTTTCAACCATGTTGATATCATAAATCATATCTTTGAGGATTTAGTCATATTTGTGTTGGGAGTCATATCTTCATGGGGTTTGACCATGTTAGTATCAAGAATCACATTTTTCGACGTTTGACCATATTGGTGTCGGAAGCCACCTCTATAGGGGGAACCACCGCTTTGGGGGTTTAGCGATGTTGGTCTCAAGTATAAAACCTCTTTGAGGGTTTAGTCATATTAGTGTCAAGAAATACCTGTTCGAGAGTTAAATATTTATATCAAAAGTCACAACTTTGGAGAATCATTTCTTAGAAAGATTCAACCATACTGGTGTCGAGGAACACCTCTTTGAGGGCTCAACTATGTTAATGTTGAGAACCATCTCTTCAAGGACGATTCTACCATGTTAGATATTGTAAAATACCTTTTAAGAAGGTTCAATCGTATTGGTGTTAGGAGCTGTCTATTTAGATGTTCAGCCATGTTTGTGTTAAAAGTCATCTCGTTGGGGGAACCATCTCTTTAAGGGTTTAGTTGTTGCAACCTTCGATGTTGCTGATCAACCCCAATAGTAACTCTTATGCTCAGGGAGTTTGTGACATTCTTTTATTGAACCCTCCTTCTAGTGTCATTTTATTATAACATAATTTGATTATCAAAGTCAACCTTGGTTTAAGTTTAAGTTTATCATAAACTTGATACCGGGAGATGAGTTGGTTCAATAAGAAATTCTATAATAATAAAAAATATTAGAGATATACTCGACAAGACCCCTCCAATGCTTAAATTAGTAAGAGGTTTGAAAAATTCAATCAAGTATCAAATACAAAATGTATAATTTAGCAGAGAGATGAGAACCCTCTTGAGAATATACTTGAAGGCCTTCTATAGTGCTACTTTTGGATTGTTACACTTGTAAATCTACATTAATGTCGAGAAGATGCGGTTCCTAACGTCCTTGAGGTATCGATTGATCACATGACATTAAGATGTCGATCACATAACATTTAGACGTCAACAATATGACTTTAAAACATCGACCATGTGATGTTGAGATGTCAATGACAAGGTATCGATAATTCGACACTAATGTATCAATCATGTGGTGTCGATGTATCGACCACATAATAATAAAATGTCAATCACATAATGTTGAAGTGTCGATCATGTTATTATTTTCTTATCGATATAATATTACTTAAAATGTCTTAATATTTTCGATATCATGATTTTTTTTAAATATCATTAAAATAATTAAAATTTTAAATAATAGTTCACTTTCATAACTAATATATATTATGTGCTAAACTCAAACTTAGAGGATTTAAATATAAATTCACTAATTTTACATAGACAGAGTATGTATATATATATAATATATTCACAATAAGAAAAAGAAAAAAAAAAAGGTGCATGAAGAAACAGAGAGCGAGTGGCCTGCATGCGTAATGAACGCGGGAAGTTTCCCCATCCGTCGCCCTCAACACGAGCCGCTCGTCCACAACGGCACCACCGAGGAGTCCGACGCTTTAATGGCGCCCGTCAGCTCCTCCGTTGTCCGCCTCCCCTCCCTCTCCTCTCAGCCCCCAGTGCAGTGGCCTCCTTCTTGCTCCATCAATGGCGGATCTGCAGAAGCACCTCAAGGACCTGCTCAAGAAAGGGATGGAGGTGGTCGGCTCCTCCTGCAAGAAGGGCTGGTACCGAGTTCGAAATCTCAGGTGACGAAGCTGCTCCCGTCCCACCTCAAAACAGAAGGAGAAAGGGAAAGGAGGGGAGAAAGAAAGACTGTTGATTCGTCTTCTACCTCTCTTCTTCTCAGTAGATGCCCTCCTTTGTCTTCGTCTCTACCAGCAAAGTTAATGTACGTTTCAACTTGTTGCAGGTTCATCATCTGTTATCAGCAACATTATAGACACATCAATGCATCTATTGATTTGTTGTGTGTTGTTTCTTTAGTTTCAGATAATTCTCTCCTATACATATTATATTTTAAGACTCTAATCATCTTTGTTATTCGTTTGTTATATTACTTTATTTTCACATAAACCATTGAAGAAATAATGGATGATTAATATCTCATAGACTTTCACCAGATGGGAGTATATATTATTATTTATATTATTAGAGAGGTTATTTTCGTGAGTCGGAATGATCTTAGTATTCACCTTCAAAATTCTACTCTTTTGTCTGAAAATTTTCGAAGTGAAGCCAATCTGATAATATTTTATTTCTTAGCACTATATATAAAACCATTATTGTATTTTATATAGTAATTAAGAGTATGTAACTACATATGTTAATTTGTGTCTCAGGTGGTGAAGTGCCGATCTGTTGTGGAGGTTTGCCCGGCAAAAGAGACAATGTTGAGACAGCCTGCAGCCTCAAGACATTTGTGTGTGAGAGAGAGAGAGGAATTTGATCGGGCAAGTTAAATGCAAATTGTATACTCTTAGATTAGCACTATAATAATAATAATAATAAAGTTGATTATGTGAGCAATATGTGATATTTTATCTTACTACTTTCCATAATCTAAATATGTATGCTTGTTAGGGTAAGAATTAGTCATCGATCAATATTATCGAGTTGAACCATGATAGTCTAGTTCTTAAAACTTATTATATTGCGAGAACAAATCTTTCAACATAAATACTCACAACATTTTATTTGATCTAAATTAATGATCAAAATATTTAAGTTGAAATTAATATAATATACTCATCACATCTTTATAAGTTAATCTTAATCTTATCTACTTCCGATGTAAGACTAATCGGGAGGTTATATATTATTTCTGAAATAATATTTTTTTAAAAAAAAATATTTTTTTTTTAAATTTTAGTTTATGATGGTTTAATAATTCTAAATAATTAAGTTGTACGTGATTGACCTAAAAAACCGACTATATAGAATCATTCCTAGTCAGTTGGATATATTCCCTTGTCAATATTAAATTGTGACAAGTATATGGTATCATTCATCTCCTTTGATCACACCATAATTCATTTCCGCAAAGAATCAGTGATCCAATAAACCCATAATGCGTATGAATTAAACTAATCATGACATCATAAAACGCGTTGATAATGACACACATATATGTCATGATTCTTCTAAACGAAGATTAATGTGATCGTGAAGGCCATATTTTCCTACAAAGCTTTTGATTCATCGTTGTATTATTATATACGTCAAGTCATTAAAAATGATGGGCGTCAATCAGTATTGATCCTATTTATCGGCCATTTAGAACTACAATTAAAATATTGATTCTTATATTATAACTATTATTATTATTATTATAAATAACTATATCACCGATTCTTCTCTTTCTAAACGGAATAATTAGTGATTCAATATATGACTTTTTGTGATTGAGAAACTATATAGGAATTATCATATTAGCTTAATGTCGATTTGGGCTTTCATTAAGTAAGTTAAACAATCAAGCAATTGTGGCTAACCAAATAGACTGCTGTTTAAGGTTAGTCGAGATATGAATCAGCCTTGTGTCGTTTAAATTTTCGTCGATACCCAAAACTCTACCGGCCTTTTGGCCAATAGCAATGCGGGTAGATGACTGGTATCAAGCAATCGAGAGCGAGAAGTCTCTCCATGGAATCTTCGGACTCGGGTTGCTACCATTTCGGATCCGGCGCAATGTTATTAGTTTTATTTATACCCAGTAGTCTACCGGTCTCGGGGCCCGCTATATTATTCCGTAACAATGCGGATGGGTTAAAGTGGTACATTTAAAATGGGGTACGAAAAGTCTACCTGAATGAATCTTCGGATTCGAGTGGCTTTCCTATCGGATCCGGCGCATTTGTTATAAATTTTAAGATGTACCCAATGTATTACCAGCATTGGTAATGGGTCCCACTATATTCGTTAATGTAAGATATATTTGGATTGGTTTCAAGAACATCGGATTCGGGCGCATTGACCGCCTTAATGGACTATTCTTCTTTTATCGGATCCGAATGCAACGAGCAGAAGGATCCGTCGGAAGGGCTTCCGCCCCGCTCGGCGTTACCTTCCCACCACTCCATACCCAATTCCCATTTCAAGTGCGTTCCCCGTTCTTCCTTCCGGTCTCGCTTCCAGAACGCAATAAACGGGGAAAGAAGGGGAAATTGAACGGGGAAGGATACATCGCGAGGAGTTGGAGGTGATCTCCCGGTGGTTGGGTGGGATGATGGCTCAATCCAAGTACATCCTTGCGCTTCTCACCTTCATCACCATCGGGATGATCATAGGTTCGTGTCATTTCCCCCTTCCTCGGTGGCCTTAGGTTTTTGCCCTCGATTTGATGCTATCTTGTTGAATATCTTGGTTTCTTTGGCGTTGATTCTTCGGATCGCGATCCGAGTGAAATAGTTTGCGAGCTTCGCTATGTACTTTAGGGTGTTATAGTGAGAACATGCAGAAGACGAGAGATGGTATATTCTTGACTGCAAATTAGGGCATCGCCATAATTAGGTTGCGCCAAAACACCATTGGTTATTGGTCTTTACGCTGTACCGCCCGTATGTGAGCGGGAAATCCAAACTCGTGGGAAAGCCGTGCAACTAGTGTCGCAGATGGCGACGTCCTGTATCTTGATGATGACCAAGGGATCTTGTTATGGAAAGCTGCTAAATCTTTTAACTCGACGACTGATAGGGTAACTCCTATTACTGCCATATGAGTAGTGGAGATAGAAACGGGAAGCATCTGGTCAGATGTATTTGTTAAATCTTGATAATCATATCATCAACTTGAGGTTTTCAGTGACAGTCAAATTAGCCATGAGGTTGAGATTCTCACACTTTGGCTGGATTGTCAAATTGGCGAAGACTGTAGTTTCATGAGAACTATCCGAGGATACCCTCTCTTTTGTCCTGAGTCAATGGGTTGAAATATTATCTTTGGGCGTCTGATCCTACCCGTATAACAAGGAGAGGCATGTTTTCTAGAAAGGTGAAACCGTGACAGGAGATAGCAGAAAAGAGTAGGGTAATAGTTCCACTACTTGGAGGACATTGGAAAGCCTTGGCCATGTTTCCAGTTAATAGGATTTGATATCTGCCATTTAGTTCATCTCCTTGGGTTAGAAGATTGAAGTTCTAAAGCAGAAGTATGGGTGTGGGGTACAGCGTTTTGCATGATTATTTTTTGAGGCAATGTCTTTGGAAAAACTATGAAAGGCATATTGGCATACATCTCAAGCATCTAGGTTGTCTTAACTGTAGAAAAAAGCATTTACATGTTAAGATGTTAGTTCTCAATGTTCTATAGTGTTTACTTAAAAAAAAAAGGTTCTTATGTATGCATTATTATTTCAGGTTATCACTGTTTTTTTGGTTGAACACTAGTAAAGCATCCCATTTATTCTACATTGACACCGATCAAGATATTGACATCTTTGTTTCTTTAGGTATTTCAAGTTGTTTAAAATTATATTTGCTAATAGCTCACACTTTGGAGCAATGTGGCATTAATGGGATGCATTATATCCCAAATAGCCATCGAAAGAATGGTCTATATGCTTGTTAAGCATTGTCATCTACTAGCACTAGCAAAGCATACCTCTGATGCAACGTTGTTGTACAAGCCTGCACAACTTGATATTTAGTTCCTATGATTTTCTCTTTACAGAAGTAACCACAAATCATTTCTTGCATCTGTTGTGTGAAATTTAAGATTCATTTTCTAGCAGCATACATAAATTATACTGGAATCTCTGAGGACCAAACATGTCTTTTTCTTGCTTAATAGTGGTGGAATGTCTTAGAATGAACTTATGAGATGGTCTTATTCCTCAAATGCTGGTTTGTGTAACAGTTTCTTTCAACTTCTTACTGCATGATTTGTTTGTTGTTGATGCTTGCAGGTTCTTTGTTTCAGTTGGCATTTATTTGGCGATTAGAAGAGCCATCTGGTATAACTTCAATTAGAATGAGTTGTGATTTAAATTTCTCAAATCATCTTTAGTTCATGGTTGTTTAAAGTTGTTGTTATGGTCAAAGTTCCTCTTGATTCTAAATGTATTACTATTTCTCTAACAAGTAGATGCTCCGGCATATCAAGCATGGAACGTGGTAAGTATCAAGTCTTGAAAAAAAATCTTAAAAAGGGTTGATAAAAAAAAAAAGAAATTTCCTTGTACAGGGCCTATAGGCCCTATACCAGTTGTTAGGCCCTATCTTGGGCATACCAGGTGGTGGTACAGGCCATGTACCTGACGTTTACCCTGGTTCACATACTGGCAGGTTGTCAAACCATTAAATACTGCCTGTATTGAATCATATTGGAAGGCATTGTAAAGTGTAAACCAACAATTGTGTACTATGGGCTTGTAGTCATCCGCTTGGGTGGTGAACCGTTGACCTGACTAGGGCATGCTTTAAGTTCGACCAATGATATCTTGTAGTAATTGGAATTCTAGCTGACAACATGATGTTACTTACAGTAGATAGTATTTGTTAGGTTTTGCACTTGGTATGTCTTAGAATTGTATTGGTTATGCACTTAACACTGTTTACATGGGGCATTACAGCTTTGTTATGGTTGTTGTTGTATGCACTCACACTGCTTCTGGTGTATCACATGCATAACTATTTGTGCTTCCACATTATGGTCACATGATGAATGGACTCATGACTTGGGCTTCAATCCTACTTCTGAAATCATAGCCCATGAGGTATGGCGATGACTTAATGCCTACCGGGCGGAGTCCTGGAATGTGGCACAAGATTTCCTGAGCCAGTATTCATTTATTTTTCTTTTACTTGAAGTGGTCGGGAAAGTTATTTCTGGTCATTGTTTGTGTTGTATTTCTATGTTGTGAATCCTTGTGGATGGAGGAAAGGATGTTTAATTATTTAAAATAAGGAGAAAAGGAAGAGATCCTGCTCAAGGAAAAAGAATAAGATGTTATTACTAATTGTATAAGACCACAAAGATGGACATGTTGAACATGCAAGATTTTACCTCTAGGATGCAACATATTGAAAAAAATAGTGCAGCTGAGGTACAGATATTAAGGTTGATAAGTTTTTCAATAAGAAAATTGAAGGTGAAAGGGATTATTCATTGTAATCTAAGACAGCTTGCATCATTTGCGAGTAAGATGAGAGAAAGTTAATAAGTTCGTATCATATTTCCAACCTGATTAACTGTTACACTGATAAGTGATGGACTAATTTAAAATAGAGGGCCACATGGCAAGCTTGGCTAAAGTAAATTTTTCTTGAGGTCTGATTCTGGATATTTGTCATGAGGCTCCTTTACTTTTGTTGTTGCCTTCATCATTGTTGTTGTTGTTGTTGCCATTGTTGTACCACCACTATGCTGTTACTTCATGTAATACCATAGGTTTTTTTTTAACGTATGTAATAGTAGTACCATAGTTAAAAGCTGCTTTGACTCTTAAAATCGCCATCATCATGGTTGATGCTTACTCTTGCAGATCAGTGTGTAACATTTTTTCATTGTTATAGCATTCTGTGTCTCAGTATGGAGTCACTATTTTCATATGGTTATTTGTATAGTAAAACTTGTTGTAAGTTGTAACTACTCTTTTTCTTGGAGTATTATTTTGACCTTGCTATTTTTGTTTGTAGCATTCAATGGTATGCATTAAGATATATTTTTTGCATTAACTTTTGATTCTAGGTACTTCTCATTGGGAAAATGACAAGGAGGCTTCACTCCTTCGCCTGGGACTCGTATGTTCCAACTTTGCTTTCATAGTGATAATTTGGTTGCTGTTATTTACTGATTGTATTCTTGATATTTAAAGGTTTTTTTGTTGATATCATATTATTTGTGGCCTTTTAGATGCTTTTAACTGGAAAACAGCATAAATTGTTGTTTATAAATTGGTTTATTCATATAATCTCTTGTAACACAGTTATGGGAAAAACAAAAAAAAGAAAATTTCGTAGAGCGTAGTTCTTGTTTCCCTTAAATACCATATGCAGATTTTTTTAGGATCGATTTGGGTGTTAGATATCCTCTTGTTTGCCCCCTTTTTTAATTGCTTTCACATGGGTAGAGCATGCCTATGTTCTTATAAGAAATTAAAACACATGCAATTTGAAAATGTTAAGGTGCATATATATCTTATCATTGTAAAATTCATACCTTTTCAAAGAGCATGTGCAGGTTGTTAACATGATATGACATTTTTGTACCCTACTTGAACTAATTATAATATGCACAAAATTCACCAAACTACAGAACACTTTTGCTCGGGCAAAGTGTCATCTTCGGTGATAAGAAATATTAATTAATATATAAGATCTATTTGCCTATTCGGTCGTGAAACATACAAATAGGAGCCTTAAATATAGATAGTTGCTTAGAATTTGTATTCCCAATGTATGCCTACTTAATTAGACTAAGAAGCAGCAGCATCTTATATATGATATTTGCTAACTATGAGGTATGGAATCTAGCTTGTTCTCATTAGTTAATGATTTGTGACCAAAATGAATTTGTTCTTGTTAAGAAAAAAAAGTTTCTACTGGCACAGTCAAATCTTAATTTCACAATGTAATCACCATATCATCTTCTGAACTTTCAGGTTGTTTTGAATTAATGTTCCATTTTGACTTGTTTAGGTAAAACCTGAAATCCTCAGCTGGTCACCACGAGTAATTCTATTTCATAATTTCTTAAGCATGGAGGTAATATTATTTTCTGTCAAATGTTTTTGTTCTTTGATTACTTTTTTACGTTCTTTTAGTACTGGAGTTGTTTTGTCATTGCGTATTAGAAATGGGAAACTAGGTGATATTGCATTATTCTAAAGACTTCAGGTAGAAGGGACTGGGGTGTTTATGAATTTAATCATTTTTTTGTTAAGTTGATATTAATAAGAACATAAGAAGCTACTGAGTCCTTGTGAAAAGAAAAACTGGGTGTGAGGTGATATAGAGTTATTTAGCAACAACAGCAGAAGTTATGGAGGGAAGCCAATGAGGATAATCTGACTGCCAATCACATCTGCTGCAACTATCTTTGAATTATCTTAGTTAAACTACGGCAGAGGAAAATTTAAGTTTCTTATATCTTTTTACATCAATTTCATTTTAGTTTATTTTCTTCTCTTTTTGTCCACTAATCAGAACAAACCAAATTTTCGGTTGGCTTCATTATTTATCTTCTTTTACATTTCTGAGAATATAATTTGATACATGGTTATGTGATTCATAACTTTTCAAGAGACAAGTTAATTAATAACGAATTTTCTTTTATTGAGAAAGTTGGTTATATGCTCAGTTTGTTAAGTTCTTGGTACAGCTTATGGCCTAAGTCAAGATTTTCCAAGATGACAAGATGTGAGCAAAACTGGATTTTTTTTGCAACAAAAGCACTGATTCACAAGCAACTTTACACTACCTTTAAACAGTTGATTGTTGACGGGACTACTCTTTTCAGCTAACCCACAATCAATGTTGCATGTAACTGGTTAAGGGATTATATTGAGATACATACCTGAGTTTGGCACATGCCTATGCTAAAATGAGATACAAGTATAGGTAGAAATTACAATGTTTATCTATTATAGAAAAGAAATTGCAAATATAATATTAATAATTTTGATGAAAATTGCAATTATATGTTTTGTGTAACTTAGTAGTCTGGTATACCTTAAATGCTTTTCAATGCACTAAAATCATAGAATTACTTTATCAATCAAATTTTTGGGGAGAATTATTTCAACCTATGTTGTCAAATGTGCTCTATTAGTTTCTCATTTTCCTTTTACAGGAAGATTATTGCTTCATTATAACATGCAGATCGAATGGTAGTTTCATGCAAGGTCTGCCATACCGAAGCATACCGCCCATACCAGGCGGTACGTACCGGTCCGATAGGTTACCGGTACGCGGACCACCCGACACCGCTACAGTACTACAGTACTATACTGTAATACTGCTACAGTATGAAAAAAGTATAAAATTATTCGGTACACCAGGGTGTACCGCTCGGTATGCCTTGATGTACCGCCCAGTACACCGGTACCGTACCGAGCCCGAGTCGAAACGACGGTACGGTACGGTATGACAAACCTTGGTTTTATGACCAAAATTATGCTTTAAAAAGAGAGAAATTCAAGGTCTTGGTATTTTTCTACTTGAAGGATTATAAGTCCACTTTTTTTAGCAACTCAACTCAAATGACGGAATTTTTAACTACTATATTTACTGGGAATTGTTTGGTAGGCTGTTCATGGATAACCAGTCATATCCAGAGAAATTATAGTCTAAATTCCTTTGTCAGAAGGACCTGCTTAGGACAGTGAATCTATATTTGAGGCTTTTAGTATTTTGAAAAGCCATTATAAGACTTAGCAACAGCTTCATCTATGGAGCTTAATATAGTGTGTAAATGCCATCCATCAAATTTCCGGAAGATTGGTGGATGTAGATATTTCCTTTCTTTTACTCTAATATTTAGTTCTCTTTTGTTAGAAGAGATAATAGTCGTTTGTATTTTGTACCATCTGAAGTTTCTTTTCATGGCAAATTTTGGAGACATGGGGAAATTGGCTAAGAACAGTTGATTCTTGTGTTAAGAATATTCAGATCTACCTCAAGTCAAGGTAGACTCCTGAAAGTGGAGACTTCTCTGTGGTATTCCATAATTTTCAGAACTTTGATAGCACTATCGTTTTATGCTAGAGCTAGGTATGACTCCCTTGTTCTAAATAACATCAAAATCTGCATGTGCTGCACAATCAGTATCAAACTTCATATTAAGGAAATTTTTGAAAAAAGAATTCCTGTTTATTTAATGGACCTTTCCAGACCATTGGTCATTCTTCAATCTGTATAACATTGTTGTGAAATACTGAAATATTACTATTGATTTAAGATAACTTGGAATGTTAAAAAATTAATAAAAAAGCTTAAAGAAGTGACCAAGTGCACAAGGTTTTCTGTAACACAGGGTGTAGGTCCAAAAAGCTCGATATTTTTGAACAACTCTTTTTGGTAACAGGAAATTTAGCCTGGAGAACTAGAAGGAATGAAGAGACGGATAACTTTATTTTTTCACTCTGGAAAAATATGGTAAAGGACCTAGTAGTTTTTTCTAAATGGAATTCTTTTTTCCTGGTTCTCGTTGTTTTTCTACTAATTTCAATCATGAAGTAGTTCCCCAACGGAAAACCATTTTCCATTGGCTTTCCACGCAACTGAAAATTTCTTAGGGATGTATCTTATTTCTAGAGTAAAACACTAATTCTGCTTATGTGTTATATTCTTGAGATGTTAGATAATCTGGTCCCTAGTTGTCAATTGTCATAGTTCCCTTCTTGTCCTTCTTTACTGAGCCGAATATTTCTGCTCATATTATCTTCAGCTCTTTAAGACTACACATTTTTTGCAATACTTTGCAGTTTGCTTAAAAATTATATGCTACCTATATCTTGCTAGGTATCTTGTCTTTATCTGTTAGCTTCTTATGCATGGCTCTTAGTGGTTGGTTTACTCAATTATGTTCCTAGTATATGATATAAGACTTGTTTTCTTATTTATTTTATCTGTTGCCCAGTGACTGTTTATGTTTATCAAATTGCCTTGAAATTTTTTTTATAAAAATTAAGTGGTTATTAATGATCCAGGAATGTGATTATCTTAGAGCAATTGCTAAACCACGCCTTCGGAGTTCTACAGTTGTAGATATCAAAACAGGGAAGGCAAGTTGTCAATCTCATAATATCCTATTAAGTATGATACAAAGCCTGTTGGTCTATTTCTTTGTAGTTTATGTTGTCTTGTTCTAGTAAAAGCAAGGTTCGCCATTTTGGGTACTAATCAATACCTGTATCAACACATGGTATGTCGGTGTGTACCGGTGTTTCGATGAGGAAGAAAAAGAGGGTGAGGAGGTGTGTACTGGTGTTTCGATGAAGAAGAAAAAGAGGGTGAAGAGGAATGGGAGGAAGGAAGAAGGAAGAAGAGGAAGAGGAAGAGAAAAGCAGCAACAATGTACCTAGGAAGTAGCGGCGAAGTGGAAACGGCAGCTGCAGCGTATGCGAGAAGAGGGCTTACATTCGTGAGCCATAATTTGTTTTTTCTTTTTTAATGCTGAGTTGGATAGGGGCCTACCACTTTTCTGATTTTTTTATTATTTTACATGGACCACTCGAAACGGGGGTGGTCCATGTATCGGCCAATGCCCGAACTGGTACGTACCACTCCTACTATACCGTTTTGGGTGGTACAATAGTCCTTGAGTAATAGTACAGTAAAATGTTTCGTGTGCTAGTATTCATACATGGTACTGATTAATACTTTAAGATACATTGCTTAAAGAATTATGATGGGCATGACATGTTGGATTGACTTGGATGAATGTTGGTCACATATGGTCTGTTAAAAGAAAACAATTTTGTGTATGATTTTTTATCAAGAATATATTCTGGTCAAAGGTTGGTTGGAGGTATTGAGCTATACAAGACTAAGACGTGCATGCTAAGAAATGCTTTTTTATTTTAAATTTATTTCTTAAAATTAAATATTTGTGCGGACCTCTGTGTTTATGTCCTAGTTATTCTGACTTGGGTCAATTGTTAGTCTGTTGATGTCAATTCCCCAGGAGCATGAAATATATCCGTTAATTCCTTTGAGCCGACACAATAAAAATGTTTTCTTTAAACATTTGTCATCTTTGACAACAGTAAGCTACCATAAGATTTTTACATTAGTCTTCTTGTATATAGAAATGTTTGAAAATTATCATATTTGGTTACCTGAACAAGCTTAGCTTCAAGATTAATTTTTTCATCTCCAAAGGACTTGTGATGACCTGAAACTGATTTTTTTCGTCTGCAGATGACTTTGACGACTTGAAACTTTTTTGTGACAAACTGTAGATATATCTCTTTCATCTGCTTCTTGTTTCTCTATGCAGATAAGCCACATCGACAAAATAAAATTAAAAGTTTGATATGTCTTTGAAAATTTACATTTATTGTCTACCTCATAGCATTTCAGTTCGAGAATGAACTGAACTTGCTGACTTGGATAAAAATGTACTATAACAGAAGTATTTTCAAATTTCAAATAATGAACATACAATTTGGATGTATTTCTGGAAACTATCTTCAAGACAACAAAGTAAATTTCTGAGAATGACAATTACTTCCTGGAAGTGGACCGCTAGATGACATTTTGTAAATAGTATTTTATAGAACAGTTTTCTGACAAATTAGCCGGTGATATATTTGCTTCTTGCGGGGTTAGCCAAAACCTGTAAACTATGCATATTCTCCTATATATCTGTTTTCTGAGGTTGTTACTTACCTTTCTATCTATTCTTATTTCCCCCAGGGTATGAAAAGTGATGTTCGAACCAGTTCTGGTATGTTTCTAAGTTCAGAAGAAAGGAAGTATCCAATTATAGAGGTTGGTTTCTGATTTTATTTGTATGTTACTTTTTGAAACAGTTTTTAAGATAATTGTCTCCTTTGTTAAAGCCTACAACTCTTTGTATGCAATTAACATTTCTAATTGATCATCATGGACTATTTAGTGAGGTTTCATTTGTTTCATTAAAAAGGGGTATTTCCATGCACTGATCAGCACATGTGGCAGCTCATGTACCATGTCATGGCAGCATGTGTCATGCACCAGTTGCACGGCTATGCCAAAGATGAATAGGAAACATGTCGATTTGACATATTGCTCCATTCCATGCCTGTAGAGTGCCATGGCATTAACTTGGCTCCATAACCTGCTTTGACAAAGCCACTTTTTGTATGATCATGATTCTCGGCCTGCTGTGTGATTTGATTGCAATGGTCACTTCAGTCTGCCACTTGACCTCTAGTCTCTCTGTTTTCCCAAAATTGCTTTTTAGCAAATTTTGTTTTCTAGGCCTAAGACATTATCATTTTTATCTTCATGTGGACATTCTCAGCTTCAAGAATTAGTTCGTTCATACCGAAAATAAAATTAGCAAAGGTAAGAAAAAGACAATGGCATATACTACTATAATTTCAAGAATTTGTTTTGATTCGGGATAACTTGTCTTTTTAGTCCTTAAGTTACTGCTGACGTATGTGAGATATGGTCAACTATAGATTGCATAGACCAACATCAAATTAGAACCTCACATTTTCTACCCATGAATTCCTCAAATTTTGGAAGATAGACTTTCTTATCAGTTTCCGGAAACATTTTCTGGTTCTGAGATTTGTTAGAAGGACCTAGGAGTTGTTCTTGGAATTTCCTAAACACCTTTGATGATGATTTGCAGAAGTGTGTTTAATGTCAAACTTTGACTGTATAAACTATAAATACTGTCAACCACTTGATGCATAGTTTCTCATGCTTTCACTTGTGTTCAATTTTTTGTCAGATGTAAAAGTTTAGACAGTTGTGTGTTGTATTTAATTGAATCAACCTACAACCTGACAATCTCATTGGATGGTCACTTGCCTATCACTTTCAGTTCAAGGAATTCAACCCACAGCCCAACAAACCCATTCTTCTAAAGTGTTATCTTTTTCGTACCAACACAGGCCATTGAAAAGCGGATTGCTGTATTCTCTCAAGTTCCTGCAGAAAATGGAGAGCTCATTCAAGTACTTAGGTAGTAATTTAAAGTACTCTTCCCAAAGACTAGAAATATAAGTATTAAACATCCTACTGATATTGCAAATTTTTGGTTTTTCATAGGTATGAAACAAGTCAGCTTTACAGACCTCATCATGATTACTTTTCTGACACTGTAAGATTTCTTTCTTTTTTACGTACATGTTGATCCTTTGTTGGAGCATCACAGGAGCATCGTCAATTGCTGAATGCAGTTTAACTTAAAGCGTGGAGGCCAACGTGTAGCAACAATGCTCATGTATTTAAGTGATGATGTTGAAGGAGGTGAAACATACTTTCCAATGGTTAGTGTATTTTGTGAATTCTTGATTTTGAGTTTCTTTCTTAAAGTTGATTATAATATTAGGTGAAATGATGCCATTAAGGTGAAATTTAAAAATTCTTTTTGTTCCTTCAAATGGCGTGTCACCCTTAAATAATTTAAAAAAAATTATTAAGAACATGAATATTATGATCCAAAATGATAGGATAACAGATCCTATTAACTTGTTAGTCCTGAACCACTAACCTAAAATAGTTGAACCCTAGTTAACAAACAATAGTACACTCATCAACCTCTTATAAGTCAGTCTAGTCTCACCTCACTTTTGATGTTGAACGTAGTTGGGTTGTTACAATCTTCCCACTTAAGGGCTTGACATCCTTGTCAAGGCTAATCAGACTCTAACATGGTGGATGTGAGGTATAGCCTAGTGACTCTATATCATTTAGCATAGCCCAGAATCAAATCCTAGCATGGAGCATGTGAGGTAGCCTTTTGCTACACGTGCCTCTTACCATGCGTCAATACTAGATCGACTCTGATACTAATAATTACGACTCCGGCTAATGAGTTAACTAGCTTAGTAACTTAGTTGAGCTTGAACCACTGGTTCAAAATGCTTAAGTCCAAGTTAGCAGTAGTACACCCATCATACCTAATCTTAGTCTTTTGGTCACTTCCGATATGTGACTAAATCGGGATGTTACAATCTCTCATACTTAACGGCTTGACATCATTGTCGAGACCCAATATAGCTCATAATTAAACCCTAGCATGATGCACATGGTGCATGTGAGACGTAACCCAGTGATAACTCCACACTATGATGCATCGTCCAACCCCATCTATGGGTAATTCTTTCCTACACTTGCTTCTCTCCATGTCCCAGTAATAGGTTAATTCTGATATCAATTGTCACGATTTGGCTTGATGGAATAATTGACATGTTAACTTCATTGAGCATGAATCACTAGCTCAAAATTAAGATCAACAATAGTATGCCCATCAACCTCTTATAAGTTAATTTAAGTATTATCTCACTTCAGAGGTGGGGCTAAACTGGGGTGTTATAGTATATGTTAAATTTTTAAACCTAAATAATGTAAGAAATCAATTGTCACCTGTATCTAGTTGATATAGATCTCTCTTGAATCATTAATCTTTGCATTAGAATAAGTTGTTTGCTTATATTCTTTGTGATAGCTACGTAAGTCAAGTTTTTATCTGTTATACGTCAAGAATGACGTTGTTAAATAGTGCCATACTCTTAATCGAGGAAAGCTTATATGAGAGGGGAATTCCTTGAACATACAAGGCCAGTTGGTCATTGCCAAAGTAAAGTTTTTCTGTTGATTGTAGCTTAAGCCAAGTAGTGAACTGAGAATCACAAATAGACATGGAAGAGGTGGAAGGGGATGACAACTTCAGTTTTTTAGAGCAATATTATCTCAAAAGAAAAAAAAAGGAAGGAAAAATACGAAGAAACATTGAAATCCAGTATTTCACAAGATCTAACTTAGTCTTGTCCTTCATAACTCCTTGCTTCCTTGCTAATTCCAACATTTGGATACATGTTCCGATCAAATCTTGTGTTCATCCATGCATCATTGTCACGAACTGTATACATTCAGATCTATATTTTGGAAGTCTGTAGTTATTATTTGTTTAAATTTTCTCATGCCTCAGTCTGCTAATCTTTCTATTATTTTCTTACTCAGGCTGGATCTGGTGAGTGCAGTTGTGGCGGAAAGGTGGTTAAGGGGCTTTGCGTGAAACCAAATAAAGGGGATGCAGTTCTTTTCTGGAGCATGGTCTGCAGTCTCATCCTTTTTTCAATGCTATCAATGTGCTTGAGGAAATTTAGTTTTCGTCAAAAGTGACCTCCTTCTGCTTTGTTTCAAGCTAAACCATAATCTTATTTAAATCCTGGTTATCATCCTTTCAGGGGCTTGATGGGGAAACAGATCCAAATAGTCTTCATGGAGGATGCGCCGTTCTGAGGGGAGAGAAGTGGTCAGCCACAAAATGGATGAGGCAAAAAGCTAGCTTTTGAGTTTTCTTTTTCCCTTTTCAAATCCAATACCTACTTTTTTTCTTAAATTTTCTCGACACTGAAATAGATAGCAAAGGTGTTAAAATTATAGTTGTTTGTAATGAGCACTTGTCGGATTCTTGAGAGCACCAGTAGATATCTTACATAGTGGAATCCTGAGGGAAGCAGATTCACAACATACTCTCTAATTGGACTTAAACATGATACTAACTGAAGAGAATATATATATATAAACAGTCTTCATTTCAACCAGGTTACTTCTCAATGTGGTTTGTGTGTTTTCTGGTGCAGATCTTTTAGTGGAAACAGCCTATTTGATCCTCTGTGGCTAAAGCTGTACATCCCAAATTGTTAGATCTCAAATTTCGGTATTGGTCTCATCATCTAAATGGAGAAAAACTTGAGCCATGCTACGGCAAAAGCACTGACAACTACTTTCACCACTAGGTATTTATGGTCGGATGGGATTCTGAATGGAATTCTTCTGTTTCAGATTTAGTCTAACATTATTAAATAATAAGAATAAAATGGTATATGTATTGGATCAAGGTATACATACTTGGAACACACAATTTTAATTCCTTGTCCCAGCTTTAAAAAGAAGCATCCATTTTGTCCAAGGCAAGCATTGCCCCATCAATACTCCTTACCAGAAAAATCCCTCAAAAAATTTAGACCATCTTTAGAGGTTATGGGACAACACAGTGGCATTCCAATAGGAAGGGTGGTGCTTGGTCATTGACGTGACTGGATTCTTGTAGCTGAGGTGGAGAGATCTCCATCACACTGTATATTTTGATTTACTTGATAGAAACCTGGGTTCATCATTTATAATGATGGAGAGGGATAGGCCCAGAAATTTAGAGCATGTAACTTGAAGGAAAAGGATGGTGGGTAAAAGGGAAGGAAGGACTCATCATATCATGGCACATCATAGCCTTTGGGAGACACTGCGAAGTGACTCCCACAGCCTACTCGTCCTTTTGTGTTTTTTTGTTGCTTGCCGCACTCAATGCTCGTGAGAGCTCGATGCCATCGGACGACACTTCACCGATGAGGCTATTTTTGAGCAGTTGGTTGTATGATCCAAGTAAAGAAGCAACGAGAACACATCACAGGCTTCAACAGATCTTAATGAGAAGAAACCATTCGATTCTCAAACACCGTATTCATATAGTAAAGTAGGTAATTCGCTCTTGTAACTATTTATCTTTCTCCTCCACTGATTTCTACAGTGTACCAAAAACCAACGGCAAAGCACGACGCAAACGCTACACCTCACTTCGTTGCTCCTCCACCTTCTTCGTCTTCTTCTTCTTCCCCCCTCACGCAGTGCAGTGGAGTCCCAGGCAGCCCGACCACAAGCCCTTCAGCAGCCTCTTCTGCACTCGGATGTCACAAAAACATTCAGATTAATCTTCTACTGCGTCACTGCTACCCCTCAGCATGAGAGTTGAAGCGCGAGAAGAGTACCCTCTTGGGCTTCTGGTAGAGGAGCTCGGGCGGGATCTTGTACAGGTCCTCATCCACCGCCTTGGCAGCTCTGGGCCTCCTGGGCGTGGCCTGTGCTGTCACATCGCTCGCCTTCCCTTGCTTTCTCTGCTGCCCCTGCTGGTACTGCCTCTCTCCAGGCTTTTTCACCTGATGAGCCAGAATCAGTGCAAAGAGATGGAGAACTCGGGTACCAGGAAGCAGATTCAAAACCTTTCTCTGGTGGTGGTGGTGGTGGTGGTGGTGGTGGTGAGTGGGTTTCACTGTGTCCGCTGTCACCTTCAAGAAATCAGCATCCTCGCCGAAAGGTCGGCCTCGAACTAAACCAGCCTGCATTGCCGACTCGAAGTACTGCGTGATGGGAAGGTCATCACAGTAGTCCCAGCTCCCAAACGCTGGAATGTGGGGCCTGTTCATCATGTCCTGCAACCAAATCCATCGCACTGAAGGTTAGCTGCTGAGAAACCTTTCTTTTCCTTCTGCTAGCTAATCGCACATACCTCCACCAGCCCGGTCTAAGCCAGACAACATAAGGCAACACCAGGTTCCTTATATAGAAGAACAACCAGTGAGTGAGAAAGAGAGAGAGAGAGAGAGAGAGAGAGAGGAGGAAGGAATAAGAGAGCAGCAGTAGACTAGCAGTAGGGAAAGGTGAGGTCTTTTTCAAGCGATCAGAGTGGGTAGGGAACTTTAAGCTCGGTTTCTTTATGACAGGCATGGCTTGCCTTCACTGTGGACTGTGGAGGAAACCCCATCCCCTCTGCCCGAGTCCTAGTACCGCCTCTTTGCTGTGCTTTCTGGCTTCCGTTCCAAGCCAACACTGGGTGGTTCCTTCAATGGCCCCACGCTTGGGTTCTAGAGTCCTTGATGTGTTTGACGTATTGGCCAAGAGAGGAGAGGCCTTTGGACTTGACCCTTCTGACCACCACTTTTGGATCTGCAGGCTCCTGTGTCTGTAACATACTGTGTTTGGGGAGTTGGGAAGAGAGGCTGTTTGACCAAACCCTTGAATGACATCTTCTTCTTCTTCTTCTTCTTCTTGTAAATATTGCATTGGAAACTGACACCTGCAAGAATGTAGTCTTAATGCATTTGAAATCTACTTCGGTGCTACTTCCACAATGACGGTCTTGGCACTGCAAGGACTTTGATTAGGAGATGATGGGAGCTTATCTTGTCACCGAGGCAATCACCTCACAAGGTTCATTTATTGGTCCTTAGTATCTTCTTGCCACTACGTTTGTAGCTCCAGTTGCAGTGGGTTTAGTGCAGACATGACAGTTTTGGCAGTGGCATAAACTTTGATTAGGAGATGATGAGAGCATATATTGTCAACTGGGCCAATCAACTTCACAAGGTTCATTAATTGCTCCTCCAAACATTTTGATGGTTTGATGGACTGGTAATCATATGCGTGCCTTTCTCTTACTATTCGATCTGTATTGGCTCAGACTAGTCTAGGGTTTTAAGTTTTATCTGAGAATTTGCAGCTGCTGTCATTGTTCTCAGTTTCTGATTGAGTTATTATTAACATCTATGAATCACACTGCATGAAACAGATGATGTGAGCTTGATCACAAGTTTCAGACTCCCTAAACTTTCTTGGAGTAAAAAAATTATGAATGTGTTTTATGTCAATGATGAATATTATATCATCATCATCATCTACAAGCTTAAGCTTTTAGGAAATCCACATATACAAAAATTGTGAGATAGAACTTCAACAAGTATAATCAGACATCATTAGACCCCAAAAGGATTAAGATGTTTAGTGTATATTAATTATATCTTATTCTCACATATCTCCACTAGAATTAGGAAAATTTTCAATAAAATTTCATTTCGCTTTTGTACAATATAAAATGCTTACTGTTCCAAATAACCAAATGTCTTGCATACTCCAAGTATATAATAATCCAATTATATAATAAGCAAGTTGGATTAAGCACTATACCAAAGCAAACAAGATTCAAACGCATAATCTATTCTAATGCTAAGATCAAGATCCTAATTAGATCACTAATAATCTAAGAACTTGGACTATTAGTAAACTACTCATTCTCGTATTAAGCTCTAACATCATCATCATTCTTTAAATTTCATGCTTATTAAGGAATCTGAATCCAACAACTAAATCGATGTCATGATATCACAGTGCTCGAAGCATTAGCTGCTGTTTGACCACAAGCACAGACCCCACAAGAAAGAGGAGTCACGGCAGCGGTAGGAACATGTCCCCCCTTCGCTACTCTCCATCTCCCGTTCTCTCCGGCGTCGCTATCAAAGACATGCTGACCGTCGGATCAGCACCCGTCCCCATGCACGTACGTTACGTTACGTTGCTTCACGTCAAACGGCTTTCTTCTCGCAATTCCACCCCCCCTCCATCTACCTGTATCTCCTCGGTCACCGACAGCCGAATCTAATGGTAGATTGCAGGCGGCGTCACGCAGCAGATGAGGTCGACCGTGATTAATGCACGCAATGACGTCGGTGCATTGAATCGCTCTTCTTCAGACTTACATATTGCTTTGTATCGGTGCATTGAAGCATATATTAATGGCAGTGCAGGTCTGCACTGTATACAACAGAGCTCTATCGATCCTTTTGTTGCATAACCCACTCTGCCAGCATTGACTCCGCATCCATCCGGTGTTTCAGAGGCTGTCGAATTCATTTAATGTGTGGTTGAAGTGAGCCATGCATAAGCTGCGTCAGTCCTCTCGTACTCATTCTTCCCTTCCTCAACTGTAACTGAGACAATGACTCAGAAGGCGTTCTTCTTTGGTGTCTATGAAATGATGTTGTGTAGGCATAACTCAGTAAAACAATAAACTAAATTCCTATAAAAATCTATATATTCACTTTTTTTTTTGGCTTAATTTTTATAAAATATACTTTTTAGAAGATGATATTACCTTTCGCCTCCTGCTCTCAACTCTAACTTTGTGCTTGTGCTCTTGTTTGTCATCACCATTAAGATATAAGAAGACATGGATAAAACGATAAAGATTATGATTAGAAAAGATAGATATTTTATGAAAATAAAACAAAACGAGATGATAAAAAAAAAGAGAAAAGAATAAATTAAAGTTTTTTGTTGTTTTAATTTACCCCCACATTGTGGTTGGGTTGATGATGAGAATTTGAATTACAGGTTTCAGTTTGAATAATTAATTATAATTATGTGGTGTTGAAGAACAGCATCATCTTATCATGGATGTGGAAAATTAGGATTAAGCCTTCGATTATTTTTTTTCTTTTAATGAACCTAACAGAGAATGAGAATGAGGATATGACTAATCTGCATCCTTCATGAGAGGTAGCACAAAAAAGAGTTGAGGCCATAATTCTTTCACGCTGAGTGCACTGCAATTTGTTGCTTCCATCGATCAGTACTGCCGTTTGCTTTCGCCTTCATCCTCGTCAGGTGTCTCTGCGTCTTCGCCCATTGAAACTGTCTCGCTTAGCTCTCTCTCTCTCTCTCTCTATCTCCCTCTCTGCATGCGTACAAACCGGCCCTGTGCGTCGAAGCAGACGACGGCCGGCGGGGCCACCGTCGGCCTCGCAGGACACGTGACAAAAGGAAGGCCCAGTCTGAGCTGTCTCTCACTCCAGTATACGTCATCGCCACGTCGCCGATGGGCCCGCGTGGCCGCTGCGACGGTGATGGAAGGCGTGAGGGTCATTTCGACGGTCAATTGGCCGGTGGCAGCCTCTGCCACTACCCTCGACCTTCCGTTGCTCTTGCGCGTCTCGGATGTTATTACCACCCTCCAATTCCTCACTCAGAACCCCGTTTCAGGATACTATCTTTTGTTAGATTGCTCACAGAGCATATCCCATATAAAAAAAGATGGGAGTACGCATATCAATCCACCTCAGCGCAAACCCTGCATGAAGAAGACACAAACAAACGAAAAGCTGCACGCATGAACGCAGCAGCAATATAGGAAACCGGTGGACTGTTCCGGCCAATGGCGCCACGGCCGGATGTCTGTAAAGATTCTCACTGCCATGGAGTCCCTCGTATTATAAGTACCCTTCACATCCCCAACAAGCTTTCCCATCCCACTTCAACACATCATTCGCATCTTTGTTAGGTCTTCCTCTCCACCTTCCCATGGCTTCCGTTGAGGTGAGCCACCAATGTGTTCGTAGCCCATCGCATCTTCCCCAGTCTGTCTCTACGAATCTCTGAATGTCTCCTAACAATGGCGCTGTGTGCAGGTCGTATCAGCACCGGTGGTTGAGGTTCCAACAGATGCACCGGTTGCCCCTGTCGAAGCTGCATCTGTTCCTGCGCCACCGTTCGAAGTGGCCGTCGTAGAGTCCGAAGACGCCACCGCAAAGCCCACTGTAGAAGATCCCAAAGACGCCCCCGCGGAAACTGATCCTGCACCTGCGGCAGCCGTCGAACAGGTCGTAGAAGAGCCTGAGGCGGACCCCGCAGTAGCAACTGAAGCAGCAGCAGAGCCGGAGGAGAAGGAAGCCGAAGAGACTGCGTTTAAGCCCACTGAAGAAGGTGAACAGGTGGCTGAAGCCGATGCGGTGGAGGAGGATGCACCGGCCTACGTCGAGGTGGTCGAGGCCGAGAAGGCAGAGGAGAAGAAGAAGCCTGCGGCCTGAGAAGAAGAATGCGTGGCTTAGGTTTCTGATGTCAGTATATATGGTGCAGCAGCAGCAAGAACTATGATATATCAGTGTTTTAGGTCCATGGATTTGGGATGTGTGTGTTGTTTGTGTTTCTCAGGTCTGTCTGCCATCTTTGTTGAGTCTTCCATGGTTGCTTGTAGTAGCTTTGTTTATCATGTTGGTTTGATGGATAACTTCATCATTATAAGAGCTCCTTTTTTCCTTTAATTTTGGATTTCTGTGGGCTAAAGAGATTTTTGATTTCCTACAAATGACAAATGCTGGTGATGGATTGATATGAAGATTAACACTGAAGATTAGAATATTGAGCTCATCATAATCTGATAACTTTGATCCTTTGGATCAGCAGTAACTCTGATCTTTTGGATGGATATATATATATATAGTAAATCTTAAGTATCTATAATAAAATAACTATTAGTTCAAATTCCAATTTACATTAATACCCTTAGAAGGCTCATGACATAAATATTAAGGATATTTTAGTTCTTATTTTACTTCTTTAACTCAAACGGTCATCTAAATATGATTAAGGTAGGTTTTATAAATTAACATAAATGATATATGGAAAATATTAATATTAGTTGAGATATTAAAATGCCTTCCATTCCTTTCTTGCTTAGCCTTCCTAAATAATCCTGAGGATGAATCCCTTTGTGAGAAGAACAATTCACCGTTATTTAGGATTGTAGTCGAACATTCGGTGAATACCAATGTTATTATATGTATCTGAAAAATAAATCCAATCCATCATTATTATCATCATCATTGACAAATAAAATATCCGTAAAATTCAACCCACCCAAATATAAATCCATATTCGAATTCAAACATATGGAAGGAGCGAGGAGGCTCCGAATTCATAGTGGGAGTCATACGACCATGCCGACGGTGAGCGCCATCATGTCATGTCATCTCCTCCTCAAGATTTTTAGTGGGGGTGGTTGATTCCATGACCCGGTCCACCCACCCAAATCTGCCGTTACACGTAACGGCGACGGAGCAGGGCCGTCAAGTCACGGGATCCGTTCCGTTCGTCGTCGCTGCCGCTTCACGGATCCTCACGGGCGCCAACCCGACCCAATCCCGTGACTAAAAAAGCCTAATGTAAATATCTCGGCTCACCCGCCTCGCTATTGGATCAGCACCGGGCCCCGCACGTGGGTCCCGTCCGTCAAGTCTCATTTTTTCTCTGCGCGAGAAATCAGAATCACGGGCGTTTCTCTGCGCAAGAAAGCGTTTCGATATCCGCGGGCCACCCGACGGGTGGGGTCCATCGCTTGAGCCAATGAGAGGAAGGTGAGAACGCAGGGGAAACGGTAGTGACAGAGGGGAGAGTTTTGCCGTTATCTCCGATGCCGAAACGTGACACGTTAGTTCCTTCCCTAATCCCCTGCCAGCCTCACATTATCATCCTTTTTCTCTTTCTCTTTGTGAACCAACCGACCAACAAAAAAACACAGGACAAAAATATTTGATGTATTCCCAGCATCTTCCCTCACATCTCTCCATCTCCCCCTTGCAAAATATTCCTCGGTCTGGTGGTACAATCCATATGGTTTGTTCTTCTTATCATTTCATTTTCACTATATATATCTATATATATATATATATACCCTCACATACATATATATATTTATATATATAGATGTATTTATAGATAATATATATGTAGTACATATCCTCCTCCTTCTCCTCCTGCTTTGGTTCCTGGTATGTATGCATGTACCTTGTTACCATCTTGACCACAGCTGCAGTCGGGAAGATAAAACGGAAATGTTGGTGCCCTAGTTTTCCTTGGCTTCATTCATTTATCCATTAATTATGGAACCCATTAGTGCAACATCTCATGTCGTTTAATTTGGAGATGTGAATGGTATTTTAGGCATAAAATAGTTGATTGTTATGAAAGTAATCGACGATCTAGGGTTGTTTATTGGTGTATTTTTAATGTTGTGGCAGTTATTTCGGTTTGATTGCAGATAAAAGCTGGTGGCGGTGGTGGTGGGGGGAACGAAGATGATTGAGAAGGGGAGTGAAGTTAGTGATAAGGGTTGGAAAGGGGTGGAGGAGGGAGTGGGTTCTGATAAGGGCAAGCATGTGGTGCTGACAAATTCACATCCTCAGCATGTCGGGGAAGAGGGCGCCACCTCTCCTGCGGAGTATCATCCCTATCCTAAGCCCCTGGCGGATTACGAAGATGTAATTGCTGATCCCAAGTTGTTTAGGGAAACGCTCGAGAAGTTGCACTCCACAATGGGGACTAAGTTCATGTGAGAACCACTTTCACTTTTTTTTCATCCCAGAACTAGTTTGTTTCTTGACTCTCTGATTCTTCTTCTGTAGGAACGTTTTCGTTTTCTATATTGAATAGTTCTTGTTCATCCTATATCCGTTTTTTCTACTTCTGTGTAAATCTGATCTATGTTAGAGGTAAAGTTATTGTTTTTGTTGTTTTTTTTCTTTTGTTGGGGGGTGGGGGTTGGGTTCTATTGTTTAAATCGGAGACTTTTATGTCGACGTTTCTGCTGGTCATGTTTCCTTCACGAGGAAGGTATCTGGTTTTGTCGATCTTATTCAGTCGATTAAGGGTTAAATATTTCTCAAGGATGGATATGGATGGTATGGTTGAAAGAAAAGTTTCTTACAGAGGCCTTTGAGGTAGGACACAATCTTATGGTTTTTCTGCAACCCTTTCTTTCAGTCTACTAGACATCGATGTATCCTTTGAGCCAATCCTCGTCTTTCTGTAAGATTCATGTAGATACATGACATTCATCTGTAAAGATGGACCTGGCTTAAGTCGTATCATATATGTTGTGATGTATCAAATGCCTGAAAAAGAAAGGGTAGCACTTAGACATCACGAAAAGTAATGTTTTTATTGCAAGATACTGCCTGGGTATGCTTGAGGTTGTCTCCAGTTGATCTGTCTTCTTATATTAAATGAATTCCTTCTATTAGTTGGTTGGGATGGAAGTTGACAGGTGCAAATAGGAGAAGATCTAAAATCTTTAACATGGGTAGGTTTGAGCCTTTCTCTTATTTTCTTCAAAAGGCATATTTTTTTGATATATTTGGCTCTTCGTCAAGGAAGGTGATGCAAATCCTGATATGAAGTTGTCCTGTCCTCATTAATTACATTCCTTCAAAATCTATAGATATCTTAGTGTTGCTTGGGACTTGCAGCAGTTCAGAATGCCTGACAAGCAAGGAAGATTTATGCTTGAGTACAAAAAAGTAAGAAATCACATTGTGAATAAAGATAGTATACACCAGAGATAGGAATCTGAGATATATTGTTAAAGAAATTAGGGAATCATTTAGTTCTAATTGTATGTTCTATCATATTCTCGATGCGAGGGAAATGATACACTGCATTATATTTAGGATTCACTTCTTTTCAATTTATGCTTTTTGTCCTATTATGGAATCTGATAGACAATGCTTTTTAAGTTAGAAGCAAATTTCCTTATGACTGACCTTGCAAGGTTATCTCTGGTTTTGTATTAAAGGAACTTTTATTATTTGCATGCAACTGAAGATGTCTAACGTATAATAGCTGTAGTTTCCGCATGTTTAAAAGAAGGATGTTTTTTGTTTTAGTCCCAATCCTTTTCCATTTGCATACTAATTTCCTAATTTATCAATTTTAGCTTATCATTTGCTACATTATGGAACACCAGCACATGAGACTGCTGCCTATTTAGGTTAGCCATGGAAATTTGGATTTTGGAATGGTGAAGATTATAATGGAGATGAAACCCCCACATATATACCATCGTACTTGTACCCTATCAGAATTGCTCTTCCTTTATTCGTCTTATAATTTTTTTGGTCTCCTAACCATCTTCTCGAGATAGATAGGTTTTTCACCCAAATTTGCCCAATCTAGAAATCCCTTCAAATGCTTGAATAACTTACCCTGAACCTCATAGTTTAGGTGAAATGATAATAATAAAATAATCGAAATGATCAAAGAATTATACAGATAAAACTTGAACAAATAGATTGGTATTATAGTTGGTATAGGGATTTAGAAATGTAGCTTACAGACTCCATAGATGTAATATCTTGGAAACTATTCACTGTATAATTAGAAAAGTTAATCTAGTTTCAGTTTTTGGCGATATAAATTCTCATTCTATATTTATCACTCTGTCTCTAATTTTTTGAATTGTGTTCCTTCCTAGGGTACCAATTATAGGAGGCAAGGATCTCGACCTGCACCGACTTTTTGTTGAGGTGACATCTCGAGGTGGAATCGAAAAGGTAATGGGTCAAAACTGAAAATGATATTTTATGTGGAATTTTAAGTTATATTTTTGCTGCTATATATTTTTATTACTGGTATGCATAACATTCTTTATTCATGAAATCAAGGTTTCAAATACTGATCAAATCAGTAAGTCACAGTTGGTATAATCAATATTATACCATGTAAATTGGTATTGGTTGATTTTATGTATTACTTTTCAGTGATACCAAGCAATACAGTTTGGTGTATCACCTGGTATATAGGTGACCGAGAAGTTTGACAAACTGTCCAAACTGTTATCGGATGGAAATTTTAAACCTTGCATAGAATTTTATTACGAGTTCCAGAATTTCAATAGCAAGGATCATAACTGCAATCATGTCTGTCAAATATTTATCTATGCTTTCATTATTTAATATACATTATTGCCGAGGAACTACATGACATTGTATTTTAGCATAAAGCTGTGGACATTTCTATTATTTGTGTATTCAACTTAATTATCTAATACCAAGTTGCATTTCAGTGTTCTTAAAGAGTTAAGGGTGTTATGAATTTTAACGTGTAGGATTACATTTTATATCTTGTTTAACATATCTAGAAAATCATGTTTATATGACATCAGGTATCTGGTTCTACCTATAAGTAAAATCCTATTGGAGCAAACAGTTGTCGACATCATACTGAAGCAGATTAGGTTGACATGTCTAAGTTGGTATTTAGATTGTAAAAGTCGCATATCTTGTCACCAAGCTTTGTTTAACATGTTCGCTTATTTCCTGACAAGTGACAAAGACCTCAAGGATTCAATTGAAGAAAATCCTGATACCCTAACAGTCCCAGATTGGAACATAACATGATGAGTCTCCCTATATGTACATGATGACCTTTCGCTGATTATTTGTTTTAAGCATTTGAAACCTGGTGGTGAGATCCACTTGGTATAAGGTAATAATCTAGTAACTTGTATTGTTACATGTGCACACATAAAGGTTGTCATCCCGTTTTTCTCTGTCAAAAGATATTTCTAGCCAGCACCTTCTCAAATCACAGCAACTATTTATATCTTTTACTTGATGACAGGTAATTGCAGATCGTAGATGGAGAGAAGTGACTGCTGCTTTTGCTTTCCCCTCTACGGCCACAAATGCATCATTTGTGCTTCGCAAATACTACATGTCCTTGTTGCGTCATTATGAGCAGATATATTTCTTTCGGTCTCAAGGATGGAACTCTCCAGCTGGTTTGCACATGCAGTCTCCCCCCCCTCTCCCCTCCTTTTTCCCTGAGCCTTATTGTTCCTTACATTGTTTTGCAGCACCTGCAAAGATAGCCTCAGCCACTTCGGGTTCGTCAGAGAGATTGGTCGAGCATGTCTTACCATTTTCTGAAACTCAGGCTTCTTCCCGAAAACGGATGAGAAACAATGGTGAGTTTGCATTATAGTAATTTAGTGATATCACATACACTTTTTCGATAACAATCTTTGTTGTATATCCATGAGGTTGTTCAGTTGCCTTGAACCACGACGTGAAATAATTTCTATTGTCAAATTTGAGAAATATTCTGACTGTCGAGTGCTTAATGAAGCAATGCAAGATTGAGGCTGACATGCACAATGAGTTACTATTTAGTGAAACAGTTTTTCTCATGTATCAACAAGGTGTTGACAGAGTATTATCTTTTGCTAATTGTCACTCTTGTCATTGTGGTCATAAATGTTTTGTCTGAACTCCATGACAGATACCAGCACTTCCGCCAAGATTACTAATCAGTTACTACCCTATCTCTAGGTCTGGCCTCATCCCAATATCCTCAAGTTGTTGGAGTAATTGATGGAAAATTTGAGCATGGATATTTTGTGACTGTTACTGTTGGATCAGCAAAACTCAGAGGGGTTCTCTATCACATTCCTCAACAGACCTCTGAGCAATTAACACGGTACAGTGATTTTGCTGATAATAGCAACTTCAGAAGTGTTCGCCATCGTCGCCGTAGGAAGAAGCTCAGTAAAAGAGACCCTAGTCATCCAAAACCAAACAGGAGCGGATATAATTTCTTCTTTGCTGAGCAGCACGCTAGGCTTAAGCCACTTTATCCAGGAAAAGACAGAGAAATTAGCAAAATAATTGGTGAATCGTGGAACAAACTTACAGAGACTGAGAAAGCCGTGAGTACCAGCAACAATTTACTCAAACTTTTTTCTTCCAATTCTAAATGAAGATTCTGACAAGTTTACTTCTGTTCAATTTTTTTTTATAATTTAAAATTTCAGGTGTATCAGGATAGAGGTTTGAAGGACAAGGAGAGATATAAAAGTGAAATGGCAGTTTACATGGAAAAATTAAAGGCAGGTCATGTTATCAGTAATGCAGTGCCAATCCAACAGCGTCCAGCTGAACCAGAGATGGCGGAAGATACCGATTCAAAATTTGAGACTGTTGGGGGTGATTCAACTATAAATGATGAGAATGATTACAGCTCCGAGAGCAGTGGTTCTGAGGGAAAAGTATCAGACGAGGATTTTGAAATGGAGGCATCTCCGGTATTCGGTGTTACAACCACTTGTGGGACTACTAGCTTGGCGGAACCATCAACCGAAAAAGATGATTTCGAGCTACGAAGGAGAGTCGATGCCAAATCAGAAAGCGAGCAAGATCCTTATATTTTTGCTCGGGATACTGAATCTAGGAAATTTACGGAGTCATCAACTGATAAGCAATAAGCAGGTGTTCAAAACAGATATCACATAATTGGCACTCAACTCCTTGCGAACTATATTCCTAGATCGATAAAACTTTGTTAGTTTGTCGTGATGTAAATGTAGTCAGTCTATGATATTTTTCTTCCCTTTCATCTCCTGCGACCATGGTAGTTTTCTTGATTAGGTATCTGGTAAATTTTTTTTGCCCTTTTTTCTTGAAATGTAAGCTGCCTGAGATGCGCGTTAGTCAGGCAAGTATTCTAAATGAGAAGATTGACCAGACTTTGTTTCTTGCATCTCATAATGTAGGATATCCTGCTCTACATTACATTGTTCATAGTCACACTTTGTGAGCAAACATCAAGGAAAACAAATGAGATGTGTAGTAATCATGGAAATCTCAGCAGACATTAGACCATTAAATTCTGGGCTGAAACTTCAACTTGGATCTACTTGTATCTATAGATGGATGTGCAAATTCTTTATTGAGCATTTTAACAAACAGATGATTGGTTTTCAAGAATAACCCTTCATTTATAATTTACAAAGTTTTGGAGCAAAATCACATATTCTCTTGGGAAATAAAACTTGATGACTTGTCCAGTTAGTTTTACGGTCGGTCGGTAGGTCGATAATAAAAGTTAGTTTTTGAATCAAATGATTGGGTTTGGGTAGATTTATTATGAGATTTCTTACTGATTCAATCCAAGAGTTTAACCAATATGTTTCATATTACCACTTTTAATATTTAGCAATGTGACATTCTTTTTTAATTGTATGAGCGAATTCTCGAGAAAAATTATCTCTTTTTCATCAAAATTTTCAATCGATGCCCTTTTTATCATATTTCTAAAATACTTGACAAGCCACTTAATAGCAACTCTTGTCCTTTTTGGTATTAATATTATTAAGTCCCTAGTATTAATATTTTTCAAAACACTAAGTCTGGTTAATTGATCTAAGCCCTCAGCTACAATATTTCTCAAAACACTATTGTCTTTTTAAACATATTAATAGTTCTTAACCTCGCCACGAAGATAAGCATGGGTTTGGCCGGTAAGGGCAAACTACGAGGAGAATGAACGCGGGCGAAGTAGCAGCGCCTCTTACACCCAAAACGCAATTGACGACGACGGGATTATTTATATCCACAACCTCTTTTTGTTTTTTTGTGTTCTTGGGGTCCTATAAACCTCGTCATATCTTCCAATTTAAAAATGGACTAAATTTGGAAAAACAAAAAAAAAAGGTTTACATGAGATGTAATCTATCATACTATTTATTAATCTGTCTTAAAACATCTTGGAGTTCAAATTCTGAAAATTATTTCTAGCTTTGGCGAATAATTAAAGCTGTCATTTCATTTTTCAATGAACAATGCCCGATATAAGCAAAATGACTAAATTTAGAGAGACTAATACATAGCAAGTTCTATGACGAAGGAGATGCACCGTCATGACCCAACAACAAATCACCGAAGTTTATAAATAATTACTATCAAATTGGCATAACCGAGTCAAACATATCGAGCACACCTGCATTAAGCAGTGAACTGTGGATGGATTACATATCCTTCTTAAAACTTGCCGTTGGTATTCATCTATGGAGGATATGATGGATGAGCTTGTCAGGTAATTTTCCTGTTGCCTGGATGAAAAAAAAAAAGAGAAATTATCTCCGATTGACTACCATCAAGTCGAAGAGTAATGATACATCAGCAAAAGAAAAAAAAGAAAAATAGGAGGAGAAGGTAATACCGACAAATTCTTGACAAACCTCTAACTCTAAAGTTAGAATGAGATATAGATGCAGCCAATAACTAACCTGAAAGTGCCTCATGTGTAGAATTGGCTCACATCCAATATCGGCAACCGGTTTTCCACCAGGTGTTACTGCATTAAACCTGTTAGCTTCATAGGCATGAAGAGTGCCGTCTTTGTCGGGAAGTTGCTGGCACACTCTCAACAACGAGTGTAGTGAGTTCATCTGCACTCAACATATGAAGATTTTAGAGCAGGTCGGAGCAGTCTATACATTTTTGTGACAATGCACGATTTTGATTGGCAGATGCCTCCTTGCATGATGCTCAGTCGGATTGTCTTTATGTTCTGATAACATATCTAAGATTTCACACCGAGGTCTAAGGATTACTGTAGAATCATCAATTATTAGATACATAGAAAGAGGCACTAACCTTCATATATGGACAGGAAGCACAACCTCCATGAACAGAGCACCCTTCACCGTTTGCCACACCGGGAACAACAGCAAGTTCTGTGATATCACTTGGTATAGCATAATTTAGACCCTGAGACCCATTCACTGATGTCCTTGATACTGAATCCGATGAGACTGGAAATACAATCTCAACTTTAATTTTACATCTTGATTCCCTTGAACCCAGTAATCTACGAACTGCGGCAACTATGGAAGTCAACATTCCTGATTCGGTTCCTAACACAAACTGTAGGTGATCGTCGATGTCCCTGTCCAAAGCTTCCTGTACCCGGTTTTTAATGAAATCCAAAATGTTTTGGGTGGAGCCTACAACTCCCATTCCTCTCCTCTTTGCCTCCATTGCCAAAGAAAACATTTCACCCGGAACTTCAAAATGAGCTGTTAAGAATGCATCACAGTACAGCTCTTTTATTCTCTCCACTACTTCATGACCAAACATATCGTGCACAATGCAGTTACCATCCTGTATGTTAAAGTTGTACGAGTTTCATGATCAGCAAAGGCAACAGACGAACACACTGGAATTACCAGATCTATTAGAGAGAGCATTTGCAATAATTTTTATTTAAACACGAGTGTCAGTAATAACTAAATTACTGCACAATTTCCATATAAACCATGGTCTGTCTAATATATTGCTAGATTTGAAGCCTTTTAAAATTCCTACACTATGAATTGTCCCTGCCCCATGTCAACCACGTTCGTTATGATAACTCAAAATCTAATGTGGATAAAACTTCAACTCCATGAGAAATACAGGGCGTTAAATTGACAAAAAGAATTCATTTGTAGCACAACTGATGTCTCCTTTCCAACAAGCAATTTAAGGCACATTCTAGCATGTCTTATCAATAATTTGAAGCACTCAAAGTAAAATATCTTCAGGATAATGCATCAAAAAGCACCTCAGACATGTCTGTGCTATTAGCTTTCTTTCCATGATATAACCAAGCAAATACCAAAAGTGTGCAATAGTACATAATTACATTAAGCTACAATAAAAAGTTGGTGAAAGTAATTTGTTTAAATGCAGGAAGTCACATTGATTTAACCCGTTTTCTTTGGGAATTGGAACTCAAGAGAACATGCATGAACTTTGACAACTGAACATGCATAAAACCTTATAACTAAAAATATTGCGAATGACAGCCAAAAATCGAAGCAGCATTTCTGTGTAATAAATGCTGATTAAAGAAAGGAAGAACAGAGCAACGGTCCACAAACCTGGTAGTAGTGCAGCCTCTTCAGTAATGATCTTATTGAGTTCCTATTATGATCTGGATGTATTCCTGATATTTCTTCATCTGTCATGTCAGTCATTTGGTGAAACAACTCCACAATATTTGCACCCATGTAGGAATCCGGACCATACCAAACATTTAAATCCGGTACTTGAGCAAATGCCTAGCAAATATTTTATTAGAGAAAAATCAAATTATGAATACATGAGACTAGTAATCCAAATTGACGCAATGTGCTTCACTAAAACATGCAACTACCAGATATGAAATGCAAAATCTAAAAGGGAGCAAAGAGTTTATGAGCATTGCCAACCTGAAAAATCGTCTGCACAACATTAGATGAAGTACAAGTGATTGTAGGCACTAGTTCATGTCCATAGGCCTTAGTCTCCAAAGAAGTATTTATGTAGATCACATGCAATGAAGGTGGTGAATTTGAAGCTGCCTCCAAAAACTGCATATATGTCGAACTCGCTGCTGCATCCGCCAAAGAGCAACCAATTAGTTCATTGGACATTCTGTACACACCAACCTGCATGAAACCTATTGTGGTTAAGAGTCTTCCAAAAGATACCACTGTGCAAGATAAACCAGTTAAATGTACTTCAAAATGCATTCAAGCTTGTTTCTAAAAACAAACGTGATCTTTGTTAATTATTATTATCTCAAAATGAGTTAGGATAAAATCTAAACTCAAACAAGTTTAACAGTCTAACATCCATAATGAAAATAATTATAAAAAGAATGCATTTGAGTTTCCTTTTCAAGAATGTAGGCAGAGTACAAGAGGTTGCTGAGACTCAATATGTGATTGTCATGTAAACTTAAATGTATTCATATTGCAGCATCTGAACTGCACTGTTGTAGGAGATTCACAGAGCAGTATAAGATGATGATGGAGACATCTCTGCGAAATTAAAATGGAAGAATTTTTTGTTAAATGTATATAATAATTGACAAACATCATAGCAAGACAAAATTTGAAAAGTTCAAAGACCTGAAGATATCTTCCACTGTGCCAGAATAAAACCAAAGCATAGATTTTATAAAGAGACCATTAGAACCTTTAGAATATATGAGTATATTTCTTTTAAAATCAAGAAGCCATAGATCTGAGTCTGCCAGCAAACAACTATTTAGTATCTCAGCAACAAGATAAAATCCTGAACTGTCATACTAAGGACATGCCAAACTACCAAGTGCATATTGTAGCTGTCTGACTGGGTACTGCTATAGTTATCTTGCAGTGCCAAAGGTTTGCAGAAACTCTTTTATCTGAGTGGCAGACCAGTACTGATCCATGCAAGAACTGGCAAAGTTCTTGTCCATAGGCAACTCTTGGGCAAAATAGTAAATACCAACACATTGCTGGATCATGACCAAACAACAATCCAATAAAGGAACATATAAGATAACAGCTCTGAAGAGACAATTTCCAAGTTGTCTGACACCAATTAAGTAATAGGCTCCAAGGAAAGATGGCATGACACCATGGAGCAATTGCAAAACAATGTCAACTAGGTCTTGTCACAGCCCATCTAAGTTCATCATAGGTTTGATTACACTTTAGGTTCTAAACCAAATTTGCATTTCTCTTATCAGGAATTGACAAATCGATCCACCCATTGACTGGTATATGAACTGTCCAATTTTGGGCAGCCTGTCCACATGCGGTACTCTTGTGGCAGTGTGTGTTAGTGTACCATGTGCCAGTACATGGATCCGGTCCAGTTATGGGTCAGCATGGATCTCGTACTCGAAATGTAGAATATTGATTCTTATACTTGGTGAGTGTTAACAACACCATTAAAGTTTTCCAAGTAAATGGAAATAATTATAACCTTAATTTGTGAAGACCTGATCAACCACTATCAATGTTCAAAACCTTAAAGCGAATAATCTGACTATAATGATGGGCTCTTCGGAGCAAAACCTTAGTTCCAACAGTTGATTGTGTATATATAGTGTTAATGAAAAACTATGAACTTGTAACTTGTACTTTTGTAAATATCTTAAGGGAACACAGAACAAGATGAATGAGTACGCAAAATGTTCATTGATAAAAATAAATGAAAACCACATACCTTCTTAAAATCAGCCTGATCAAGTATTGCGCGAACATTTTCAGACATGAAGTCCACACCGAGTACTGTAATATATTTGCATCCAGCTTCTGCCATTTTAACAGCCCTATCTGCCATTACCAAGGAATCAGATATGTGGATGTGAGGCCACAACTTCTGTGCAGCAGTCAATATGCCTTGGACCTCTGGATCCATGTAAAAATGTGCAACGACACCAATTTTCTTTTTTCGTAGGACACTCACCAGTTCTTTAATTTTTGACTCATCAGGAGATAAAAACATTGCCTGCAATTAAACTATAATAAGCTGATGAGAACTTGTCAAAACATCCGTTCATGTCGAACAGAAGAGTAAAACAATGAATTCTTCTTTCTGCAGGACACCAACATAAGATGAAGTATACGTACATCTGTTTATAACGAAATATTCATCTTCGCTATTGTGGCACATCCACAATTTGTCGGCATGGTTTGGCACAACGTATGCATATACAAACACAAAGTTCTCTGTCTGCCAGAGGGTTTGTGCACTGAACTAATATTAGGTACTATGTCTGTAATTGATGGATTGATAATTGTGGACAGAACAAATAGAGTTCAAGACCACAGTAGTTCAGGCTATAGCAGAATAAAGTACAACAATAGCATTACAGGTGTCTAGAGGAGTAAAAACAATGACAATCAAACAAATACAATCAAAGATCAAGAACATGCAAATAAGGAGAGAATAAGAACATCTTACTACAACCCCAAGCATGTGTCAGTAAATGCCAAAGAAAATGTAAATCCCCTTATGCTATTTCAAAAAGAGCCTTAGGAAAATCCTCTTATAACAGATATTCCCAAGCACTTCTTTTAATAAGGTCGCCGAATTGTCTTATTTACTGACATAAATCATGTGCCGCCATCCAGCAAATGACAGCATGATGAGAACTGCAGGATACATACATCGTTTGGGGTTTTAAAGGACTAAAACCTTAATAAATGCTATCATATATGTGCAATGTACGACACAAGAACAATGGAGTACATGAACGTGATTATGGTAATGTTCATTCTTCCTTGACAAATTCAATTATATGATTGTTGGAAAATATTAGAGTCTATTATAAAACGAGTCATTTCCTAACAACTTAAATTTTTGGAATCCGTGGTAACCCAATTCAAAATAATCTTTCTCATGGTATCAGCTTAAGCCTAGATATGGCTATTTCCACATCTGGATTTGTACAATGCACTTGTTTTCAATTTCACGTTGACAGCTTATTCTTAGATTGGACTATTTCCTCCTATGGGCTTTTACCATGCACTTGGGTTTGGTTTCAAGTATAAATCCTAATTTGGCTTTGCTTCCTTTCCTAATAGTTTAAGCTCAAAATCTTTAAGTGAAAAAGAGCTCACCTGAGCTTCTGCGTAGCTTCCTTTTGCTTCAATCCCATCAGGCCCGATGACCAACGACGGGAATGGATCGGCAGACGGCCGCCCTTCTCTCTTGGCGATCAAGGCCGTGGTCCTCTTCTGCATGCTGATCAGCACATTGTGCCACGTGTTGACCCTCGAGTGCGCCCTCACTGGCAACCCGACCACGTTCAGATCGCCGAAAGCCTCCGGCGTCATCTCCAAGACCTCCTCCGGCAGCGCCCCATCGAGAACAGAGACAAGGCAGGCACAGAAACCCTTGGTGATCTCCGTATCGGAGTCGGCCGCGAACCGCACGCGGCCGAGTTCGTCCATCGCTACCGAGAGCCAGACCTGAGCGGTGCAGCCCATGACGCGATTGGCCGGCACCCGGCCGGCCTCGGGGAAGGCCGGGAGGGAAGCGGCGCAGGCGAGGAGACGCTTGACGCGGTCGACCGGCTCCGTGAGGGAGGCGAACTCGTCCACGAGGCGAACGAGGCGGTGGCGGGGGAGACCGGAGGCGACGGCGGAGTAGGGGAGCGTGCGGTCGGGGGTCTGGAGGCAGCGCACGGCGAGGGGCCGCAGCCGCCGACGAAGGCGTGCTGTGGAGGGGAGAAGCGTCTTATGGTTAGGAGTAGGGCTTGATATGAGAAACCTTGTAGTTGCTGTGGCTGCTTCCATTACCACCGCAGTCTCTCTCTCTCTCTCCCTCGGCTCCTTCTCCGGTTCGTGCTCTTGTATAAATAGGTAGAGGGGCCAAAGAATGAAGGGGACGCAACCGCCTCGGGAAGGAGACCGGAGTGGTGACGGGGTGGTGTGGGGCCACTTCATATTTTTAGTCTTATATAGAAAAATTTTAAAAATGTATTATATATATATATATATATATATAGGATTAAAATCTATAAAAGGATGAATTTATCCCAATGAATTTAGTATAGCTTATTAATCATTAGGGACTATAATTATTAAGAATTATTACGACAGACAAAGGATAGTTTGTTGACGAGGATTTAATGCGAATTTAATTTGTTTTGTGAATATATATATATATATATATATATATTGAATATGTGATTTTAATTTTTTTTAAAGATCATATAATTTCCTTATTTTCTTGGAAAAGCAATATCCAAAGAATGGAAAGGTTAGGAAGATACGGTGGTTTGACTTGATGCATAGAAAGGTCAACAAAGATATGGCTCCTTTGCCATCGAATTTGACCCGAGAAAGACGACAATTTCTTCTTTCTTTCTCTCTCCCCCTCCCCCGACCATCACATCCGCGTCTCTCTCTCTCTCTCTCTCTCTCTCTCTCCTGTGCCTTCACCTTCGCGTCTCTTTTCCTTGAAGATTTCTGTTTTGACTCTGGGGATCAGTGCTTGTTTAGAGGGCTAACACAGCACGGGTGGTGAGTGTGGTTGAAGAAGTGTAGAAATAATATTGCAGCAATGGTGGTGAGTGTGATTTTTCGCTTTTGTGAGACCTTTCTTTATATGTGTCAAATTTGGAGAGTTAAGTGATTCTGATTTGACGACTTCACGGAGACGTGCAGGGAAGCAGCAACCGTGACACCAAAGTTTCATGAACTCTTTTGGGGACCTCATTAGTTAAGCTCACGAGTAGAGGATGAGGGGACGATCACAGGTGTGAACTACCAGAATAAATCATTAACCCAACAGAGAACAAAATCATAAAAGATCGATGAAGTCCCCAGCTGAATGATCTGTGTGCTGCATCACCAGATTCTACAAAGCAAAAGCTTTCATAAGACAGCTCGAATCATCACAAAAATTTTTGGCTTCAGCATAAGGGGAGATATGAAGCACAAAAACCGACACACTGGTCCTCCCAACTCTTTTGAATGAGCAAATAACGGGTAATTAAATGATAGATAAATCTGTATTAAATAGGGAAGTACCTGCAGCCGAGGAAGTTTCAACACAGCTTTCACGCTCTCTCTTGAGGTTGCACCCTCCGGCCAATTCAAACGACCCCTTCGAACATACCTCTCATCATCTTGGCTGCAAGAAAATTACAGGGACAAACAGTCGATTACAGCTACTCGATGCAGATTGCAGTAATTTTAAACACTTAGGATGAATGTATCAGGGACTTACGCTGCATGTCGCAGCATGTTTGAAGGTAATGGTCCAAGAACTCGCTCCATCATGACCAGGTGTTGAAGAAGCAGTCCAGTCGTTCAGCGGCGAGCTGACGCCAAACAGAAGAGAGACGAGCGGGTGAAGCAATGGGTGAAGGAGATCTGAGATGCAGCCGAGGAAGCAGAGGACGCCATCAACGCCTACCGGCTTCTGAACGGGAAACGACGGCGCGCTGGCGTGGTGGGCGCCATTAAGAGGTACGCTTTCGTGCTCGCTGAATCGACAGCTCGGTAAAGGTTGGACTGCATGTCGAGAGGATAAAGCGCAGAATCCGCGAGATCGAAGCTGGTAGAATCGCTTACGGAATTACCGGTTTGGACGATGACCGGGAGCGAGCTGCGCTGCGCATCCCCCCCCCCCCCCCCCTCATGTCAGGATGCAGAGAATGTCGAGCTCGAGAGCGACAAGGAGAAGGTCGTGAACATGTTGCTCGATCAAAGCACGCGAAGACGAAGCATGGCGTCCGTAGTTGGAGATTTTTCAATATTGTGAGGGGAATTTTTTCTTAATTATGTGCTCAAAATGGTGTATACAAGCAATACAAAATTATCATTGAGGATTAGAATATATAAAGAATACAAAATTATCATTTCATATTTATCTATATCATGATATTCTATCATGCTCAAATTTTCAAGGATATTAATTTTGGATTGATGCAATTGAAATATCCTACGAGTGAGACGTTTTATGAGAGAGTCTGCTAGTTAATCAGAAATATGGGTGCGGAAACATGTAGTTGATGTCTAGTAATTTGATCTCTAATAAAATGAAATTCAATGATAATGTGTGTCATGTGTAAATGAAATATCAAATTGACGTATAAATAGGTGACACAAACATTATCGTAATATATTATAGGAATAAATTGGGAGATGGTGCTAAATTTATATAGTAGACTAGTGACTGAATTGAATTGTGATAGTGATGGCTTGGTATTTAGCTTCAATGGTGGATCATGTAATTGTATTTTATTTCTTGAAACTTCAATTAATCATCTTTGCTCCAAAAAAGATAATATAGGTTGATGTAGATGTTTTATCATCAGTGTTGCTTGCCCAATTAGTATCAATGAAGACATGAAGATGAAGTGATGAGTGTTTACGAAGGAGAAATCCATAATTGAAAGTCTCCTCAAGATATTACAGAACACATTTTGATATAAACTGATGCATAGTAGAAGGTCGATGCATAAATTATGATAATTTGTTAACTATAAATGAAATGTCTGAACATATGAGAGATAAAAACTATAAGGAACTAAGTACTTATTCGTATTATGTGGGATCTATAATACGGCTGTTATCATAAAATTTGAGTGACTCAGTTACAAAGAGTGGGGTGACAACTCTTTTAGTATTATGCATGTTTATCTTTAATAATACAACTTGAATATACTTCTTTTGAGATAAAAAAATTTCGAAGATGTAAAGTAGCTTAAGGTTCCTACATTTTTTTATGGATAATCAATCTATCAATTATTTAAAAAAATATTTAATCTTAATGAAATTATTATATGTGATAAGAATATCATCCACATGCTAGTCATAGATGTCCTATAAGTCAATCACGCGAGTGATGACATATGTGACAAACCACATAATCTTTTTATTTATTATTATTTATTAATATTTTCTCACTTCATGTTGCATGTTATATATATTGTGATATTCATGGATTTGTGCAGTGAGAATAATGAGATTGATAATGAAATCGCTTCGCCGTTAAATACAAATCCTAAATAATCCCGGTTATAGGTTACTCGAGAGTGATATTGAGATAACCGGATAGACTAGTATACTATATACCAGTCCATATAAATGGTCTCATAGTTGCTCGTATAGGGATACTAGGGATATAGTGCAGGTGCTCATTAGAGAATGAGTTCACTGATTGATCCGCTCACGGAATGCTAGATGATTGATGATAACTCATTGTCATATAATGATTCTGTGGTCTCAATTGTGTATCTGGTCCTTAAACTTAAGACACTAAGGATGTCCTGTATGAGTACTCTACTCTTTAATATCATACTTATAGGTCTGAAAGTTTTAAATATAGCATAGCCGGTCATCAAGAGTGGTAGCCAACCTTCCGAGCGTAATTGAGTATCGATAAAGGATCATCTGCTCTTAGTATCATGAGAGGAATATCCTATATATTCTTGCTCAGGTAAATCCTTGGTTAGGATCATTCGAATTGAGAGGGAGATAGAGTTTTTTAGAAGAATCCGATTAGAGCAAAACTCGAGTAGATTTCGTATGGGCCTGATAATACCATGTCCGTTATATGATATCTTGAATATTAGATGAATGAGGGACTATAGATACATGGTAATTGAGGACAAACAGGTCCAATGGATTGGATTCTCCTGTATCGTCTAGGAACTATGGCGCAGTGGCATAGTACATCCATAGTCGATGAGTCAAGTGAATTATTATAAGAGATAATTCATTAAGTCAAAAAGAGTTCTGATAGGTATGACTTATGGCCAGCTCGATATTAGGCATAGAGAGTCACACACATATAGTAGGAATTGTAACGAGTAGAGTTTAGATATGAAATATCTACTAGAGCCCATATCTTATCGGATATCCAATAAGCCATTGAATTATTGGATCTTGTAGATAAGATCTAATAAAAACTAATGAGAGATTATTGAGTAGAGATCTACTAATCTAAGAGGGATGAAATCAACACTTGATCATTAATAAAACCCTTTAGCTATTAGACATACTTTATCTCTAGTAATGGATCCATTTGAGTTCTGCTTAATTCGAATGATCTACTTATATCCGATGACATTTTATTTGAGGTGAGATAGTATAAGGGTCTATGTGACATTATAAAGAAAGTTATCATATTTTTCACACATGACTTTATACCAATGTGAAGATTTTTGGACTTGGGTGATGGTTTTGGATTCAATAGATTCAGGTAGAAAGCTTGTGATAGTATGGAGATTAAAAAATTAACATGATTTAAATATATTATTTTTAAAGCATATTGTTGATATGGCATGTTTTGCCCCCGGGACACGTCGCAGCTGATGCCACATGCCACGTCAGAACTCGTACCCCTAAGAAACTGTTCGACATGCCTAGTCTCGGCAATCCCGGAACGGCAACGCCCAGCACGCCGAGCCAAGATCTGGTGTCATGCTGTGTCCACCATGCCAATCCACGTACGACCGACCCTCTTACAGCAGTATAAAGACCTCTATCCTGGCTCCTAACAGGGGAGGAGAAAAAAAGGAGACAACTGACTTGCTCGTCAGAGGGGCCAAAGTCGAGAATCACCCGACGAATGCCTTTTTTGTAGGAAAGCGGTCGCCCCGAGCCACGAGCACCTTGACCCGAAAATCACCACCCGGTGAAGGAGGGCGAGCTGTCACCTATCCCGGGAACAAAGAGACGTAGCTTGACGCAGACGGTGCTCGGACCAAGAAACGTTGACCAACACCCCATCGTGAAGGCCCAACCTACCTCGGTGTCCTGTCCAGCTCAGCCAACAAAGAACTCCCGACATCGACCCGTGGACCTAGTCGCATTGACTCACCAGCCACGACACATTTGTTCACCAACAATTATCATGTGATATTCAAGCTCGGTGTTATTATTGGTTGTGTTGAAGGTTTAAGAATGGGTGAAGAGTTAATTATACGTACCTAATCAAGCTAATATATTTTGATGTTACTTGGCTGAGGAGAGGACAAAGATATCATGTGTTGTCGAGAGTCTTGTTTCATTGGGCATTATAGAGTCAGTTGGTAGAGAGATAAATGAAGAAGTTGTAAAGGCGATGATGTGCTATTGGAGTAATAAAAGAGTACAAGTCTAGAGGATAATTATTGATTGATGTGGTGAGAGATACGCTTGAAGGGGTTTGAGGTATACTCTTGTAAACCAAGTGATGGATGATTGTTGTAGTTGCTTCAATTACCAAACGAGCAAGATCTTGGAAGGGAAAGATAGACTCAACAAAAATAACTTGATATGATACAAATACTATTTAAGTTTGAGGATCATAGCACCAAAAAACATTATGCTTAAGGGAGTACCCAATGAATATATAAGGCTTGAATTGTTGTGTTAACTTATGTGAAACATATGGGAGTAGCTAGAGATAATATAAACAACTAAATATTTTGAGTTTCTGAAGGTCTAGGATTTTATTAAATAAATTTTTAAATGGTGATTGATGTTTTAGGGTTGGGGTGAGCATGTAGTTAATAAGATAAACTGTAGTTTGAAAGACTGTTGACCAAAAGGTTAATGGCATAGAAGCTTAGTATAGGAGGGTGAGACTAATCTCAACTATATGCCGATATTTTCATTTTGTAGAGCCAACTAACTGAAGTGTGTGTGGTAGTGACTTGAGATATTATATATCACATGATGATAGATAAGTTATTAGAGCTTGGTATTTATCTCCTCTATTATGGTATATAGTTTTAATGATAGACTAAAAGAAGTTCTTGATCAGTTTTCTAAAATGAGTAAAAACTATAGCAACTTTATATTTATGTTTGAGAAGATATAACTATGTATATTCAGTGAAGTAATTAAAAAATAATATAAAATCTGAAATTATCAAAGGAAGTAGTTGTGGTACATACATTAGTGTAAATGATTTTAAATGATTTGGTATAAGATATGGAAGATATTTTAAAAGATAATCTATGACTTTTATTGCTAAGATAAATATTAATTAACTTGATTTGAAAATTTAAATGGAGTAATCAGAAATTAACTATTGTTGAATATAGGATGACGGGTGATTAAGACAGCGATGTTACACATCGATTGGAATAGCAATTAAAGTAAAAACGATTGATTGAATGTTTTGTAAAACTGATGACCACTTATAGATATTATCTTTATTTTGTCCTTAGTAAATCAGAAGTGATACGATAAGAAGTATCAAAAGTCAATAATCCAATTAATTACATAATCAGTCAGAATAATCATAATATTTGTTCGAAGCAAATTAGGTATGGTTCAATTGTTTGAAACTTTGACCAAATAATTAATGTACTGATTCCAACCCAACTATTGCAATTGATGCAAGGCATATATAGTGGCGAACCGAACAGGGTTTGGAAACTTCCTGAGGGAGTAATAGTGTCTCATGATCGTGACATCAATAATAGAGGAGAACACCTAATCTTCCATTTTGGAAGCTGTATTGTTTATGCGTTCGTTTTTTGTTCATGTAAACATAACACAGCAATCAGATAATTGACATGCAGAAAAGTTGCAGAGAACACAATCTGATGCGGATCACAGTGTTGAATACCAAACAAATGTTTTCTGTTCAATCCATATGAATCAAATATGGATCTCAAGCAAATAACATGAGAGATTCGGATCTACAGAGCAAGTATAAATGAAGAAGAAGAAGTAGATGATGATGATTCAAGTTTCTGCTGCTGGCATAGGGAGGGAATCCCATATCATGTCCATGTCCAAAGAAGGCATCCTGCTCAGTAGAACTCCTTCCGCATCACCTCCGGAGATCAACAACTCCTGCTGTGAGATCTCTCTTCTCCCCTGATCTGACTGCAACCCCTCCTTGCGTGGAGTCCTGGTGATGGAAGCAACCGCAGACTTGTCATCCTTACCAGCTTTCTTCTGCTTACAGCTACCGGAGGAGGAGGAGGAGGAAGAAGAGGAGTTGCAGAGGGCATTGAGCTTTGCCTCCAACAAGGAGGCAACGGAAGAGTGCAGATGAGGAGAGCCAAGCTCATGCAGGTCGTGCTTGAGGTGGGGGAAGTTGAGATAGGCAGAGTCGCCCCTGAGCTTGTAGGCGGCCATGTCGTACGCCATGGCGGCGTCCTCGGCAGTATCGAACGTCCCCAGCCACACCCTCGTCCGGTTTCTCGGCATCCTTATCTCCGCCACCCACTTCCCCCAGTGCCTCTGCCGCACCCCTCGGAACAGCTTCGTCGGCCGCCGCTCCCGCGTCGAGCAGAACTCGATCATGTTGCAAGAGACCGAGCACTGCAAGCACCCTGCAATGCCGGATTCATGATGTCTCTGTTTCTGCAGAAGAAAGGTGGCCATGTTTGGCGACTCTGAAGCAGCAGCAGCAGCAGCAGCAGCAGCAGCAGATGCAGAGGATGATGAAGGCAGTAGAGTTCTTGGGTTGAGGAAGCTGAGAACACAGGAGGAAGACGAACTCCTGTGGCTGTGTTGGAGATCTGATGGCAGTACCTTCACACCATTGAATTCTATGCCGCCTCTCAAAAACGGAAACTGGTCTTCCATCTTTTGCTATGGAGAGTTGGCAGTCGACATGCATTAAAGCTCCTCAGTATCATAGGCCACTATGTTATTTAAAGACTTCCACATGTACTTTTCCAAAAGTGTTGAGTTATTTTATCTCAGCTTGTCCTCCATCCATCACTCAACTGAGCTAATTACTTCTCTTTGAAGTCATATATAAATTTGATGACATATCTGGTTGGCTTTTTCCTCTATTTAATAACACTCACTTTTCATGTGATTAGGTGGCTAATGTATTTTTTGACATTATCATGATATATAACAATGTTAGTCAAGACAGTGTTCAATATATGAAATATGTAGCATAATGACAAGATAACTGCCACAGCCTTTAATGATGAAGAAATCTCCTAATATAGATTTCCAGATGATAGCAAATGCAATCATTGTTTTTTAGCATGTCATTTTGTGATCAGATTCAGATGAGTAGTAAAACCTTCCCCTTCCCTTTTTTTTTTGACCCATTAGAAAGAAGACTCTGTTGATGCATATAAAAGTATGCCATCACTCTCGTTTTAGGTGGATAAAGATTCAAACTTTGGAAGAAATTGCATAGGCTGTAAAAAACTTACAATTTAAGCTTTCCTTTATTTTCCTTCATATTTCATATCTCAACTTAAAGAAATGTCAGAATTTTTGTGGATACAACTCTTGAAATAAGTTGGAAAAAGATTCCCAGTGTTGTCTTCTAAATTTATTTATAAGGAGTATATGGATCACATGGTGCATGTAAATATGGCCATGTTCTCTCCATCTTTGTATTCTTGCAGGCATCTCTCCAACACAGCATTAGCTCATCAGCTTCAAAAAGCCAATAGGAAAACATAGGAGGGAGGCTTCCATGAAGGCACTGTGAGGAATGAATGAGATCATGAGTTAATCCACAATGACATTGGTTTCAGCAATGCCTTCTCACCGAAGCCTTAAGATAAAATAAGACACAAAGAAGAAGAAAGCATCTGCCTTCCTTTTACTAAGAGCATGGCTAAAGAACGATGAAAGGATGACAGAATAAACTAATCATCATTACTTTATATCCACATTTCTGCTTAAAGCACATCATGTGCCTTCCTCAACAATTACTAGCATTCATCTATAGACTTCTTCCCTTGCAGAATCTAACAAAACCTATTGCATCAAAATAGGAGATGACAAACACTAATCACTGTCGTCTGTTAGCAGAATCCAAATTGTCAGATTAGCAGAAATCGATCACTAATCACCACCAGATAACCGATTACAGGCAGAAGATACCTAACCTACAACTTATAGGGCATATATAAAAAGAACATGTGTTTATCTACCAAATTTAATGCGATTGGAAGCTGATAAACTGAACTTTAAGTGAGTAATTACAGATGAACATTATAATTCAATATAATCCATCAAAAAATGAAATATGAACAAGTTTATGTGATAAATTCTGCTAACTTCAAATACAGTAGTGCTCTTGCTCAAGCAAGTTTAAATTGTGACAAATAGAGTACAAACATCAATTTCTCATTTTTCAGATGTTTCTGAATTTGCTCATGACTTTTTGAGAATTTGATCAATCTCTAGTCCAACAGAGAGGAAGCTGAGGATCCTCTGAAACAGTTTGATTGGACTCAGGAATGTCTTTAAACTTCCAAATTACAAGAGGCGGTTTGTCACAATCTAATAAGCTCAAACAAGAACATAAGATAACCCATGATAAATATAGAAGATTATCATGATCATCACTATGATCACCATTGATGATAGCAAATTAGGTACACAGATGACCAACCCTTCTGAGGTCAGAACTCAGAAGGTCCCCACAGAATCAAGTGTTTCTCAAGGTATAGACAAGAAGGATAAGGCCTGACAGCAAACACAAAACACAGCTCAATATGATCTTAATTCTGGAAAGGAACATGCCTTGAGATCAGCAATAAAGAAACTTGATGACCTAATTCTGTGTCAGCTTAAGCAAGCTTCGTCTTGCTAAACAACTTGAGCAGATTTAGACCAACAAGAGTTGTTATGAATACAGAGAAAAATAATACAAGTGCTCGTCCTATGCACCATGATAGCTATGCTGCTAGCTAAATTCATTCCCCTGGGTTCATCAGTCATGTGCTTTTAGTAGAGATAAGTTTGTTTAGTTGTGACATAACCTGTTCATTGCTAATAAACCAAATGATTACATAGTGCTTACATGCTCATCTGTGGAGCATTAAGCTTAATCTACCCTATAAACTCCATACCAAACCCCCTTCATCTATTCATCTATTTCTGTTGCAGACAATATACACAGACAAGCAATAGATAGAAGCCTGCATTATGGTAGATCTGTAAGTTTTCTCAAAGTTCAGGTCGACCATTCATATTGAATCTATTTACTTTGATGTGTATTAACACTTCACAATCTCAGTATGATAATTTAGTGTACTTCATATTGCGTATAACAAAAAAGGTTTCATTTTGTTGGCACAAGCCGTGGTTATGGTTCAATTTGACCTGGAACTAGACTAATTTACCCAACCAAATTTAAAGTTGGATTTAGATACAGGATAACCGGGTTAAATTATTCCTACTCAAGAAGATTAATTGACACTTCATTTTTTTTGTTTCCTTGCTCACTCTGCTAATACTACATAGCTCTCTGGGTTAAATATTTTCCATGTGAGTTAATTGGGTTATCTGAGTTAACTATATAACTTTTTCTTCTATTGTAGAATCAAACAGAAAGCTGAGTTGACTATATTTAAATGCCGCTCAGCAGATTAAACTAATAACACAGCATTTAACACCTCTTAAATCTCATTTAAAGGCAGCCTAAAAACTTGGACTTAGGAGTCAGAAGGGGACTATTTGACTCAATCTGATGTGAAAATGTGTTTTGATTCAATCAGATGGAATATTTTACTCACTAAAATTCATTGATCCATAATATTTAAGTCCAAACTAATAATAGTCGATCCATCTAGCAACTCAAATGCATACTTTTTGGATTTCTAATATATTTTATGGAGGCTCATTGGTCAAAAGATTTTTCAAAGAATGTCCAGATTCTGATATAAAGACAATGATCTAATCAATCGATAATCATTACTTTCTGTGATTCAAATATATCATTGTACCAAACAAAGTACATGGTGATGACTTTCTCAGTATGATAAAAGTACCTAAGTCAACATTATACATCAAAATATGTATCAGAAGCCTGCACTGTGGAATGAGCTCCTCATTCCTAACCGAAAATAGCAGCAAGGGTGTACGTATCTGGAGTTTAATCTCATTGCATTTCCACAAACCGTTGTTTTCTAAACAATATAGTTGGGAAAAAGAAAAAAAATACAGCTTTGCTTGCTATTTAAAAGTTGAAATAGCTAACATCAGTCCTAATTCTTGCAGCCTCAGAATGATCTTGGCAATTGGAGGACTTCAACATCTAGTTTAAATTGTTTTAAGGAAGAGAAGAAGCCACAAGAAGTTTAATCACCCATTAAAAAAGTATCCAATAAGCTGAAATAAAAAAGCTAAAATAAAACTGAAATGAAAGAAGTCAGCTTTGTCAATTACCTTTGCAAAAAATATAAAAAATATAAAATATGTATTTGTCATAAATCAACCTATAGACAGTTGAGAAAAAGCTTCTAGTAGATCATCATCGGTGTAATGCATCTTAATGTATCCTTCTGTTCTGAAAACTCACAAGTACTTTGGTCATTCTTTTGAACAGGCTGAACCATTGACTATTCCTCTCCCTTGAGGCTCATATGAACTGATTCCTTTGACAGTTTAACTACTTGTAGTCTTCCCTTCAAAGACCTGCAGAGCAACATTGACATATACATTAGGATCTTTGCAAATTCCTGATTCAGAAAGCCTATCTGTGATACAAAAGAATGCTAATAATACAAATGATACATGCATCATGAGAGCTTCAGAGCTTGCTCATAACAAAACACAGTAAAATCCCTTGTATATCAATAGGAGGTTCTGCCCACGCATGCATTTATTGTTTATAAACAATAGTTAATAACTCTTTTTCCAATCACAGAGTTTGGTCATTACAGCACAAATTTATTTCCTGATAAAGTGGTGTCGACTAGTCCACTACTACATCATGTTTCTAGTGTGCTTCAGTTTCCTGGAGAATTGCATGATACAGGATACTTGCAAGATGATGAAGGGTTAATCATGCAAAAATTACCTATGGTTCTTTGGTATTTGTGTATTTTAATTAAATTTATTGCTTCATATTTTGTCAAACTATCTTGACCCTCCCCTTTCTCAGGTTACCCGTCAGTCCAACTGTGACAAAAAGGCTTAATAAAATGATAGTACAAGCAATCAATTCATCAAGTCATCTCATATGGAGCATGTTCAAAAGCAGATGATATTGGAGCCGCATGTGAGGCTTGAATTAATGTCTTGATTGCTTGTTCCAACTACAATTTGGTGTGACTCACAGGAAAGATGAGAAGCAAACAAGCTTAAAGGAGAACTATAACTTACAGGTCCTTTGTATTATAAAATAGATAACCACAAGATCCCAGCCACTTCTTCCAAAGCAAATAGGGATAGAATTTGGAAATTTGGTGAGCATTTCATGTTAGGAATGTAACCAAGAATCATTTAGCAAAGGACTGGAACTATTAAATGAGGCAAGAAAAAAATTGACTAGAGTTTGAAGTACCAAAAAGTTTCTTCAGTCCCTTGTTGTGACAAAAGAAATCAGCCAGTTCACATGTCAATGTCACATGAACACTAAATCACAGTCAATGCTACTTAGGCAGATTTCATCACACTAATCACATGCTTCATGCATGCTCGAGCATCTGTGACATGATCAACATGTCTACATTTATATGGAATATGGACCATATCAGTAACCAGGGTAAATTTAATGCAAATGCTAGCAAACAGACTTGCTGTCTCCCAAATCAAGCAATAAGGTAAGAGAAACTAAAGTAATCGCATGACCACCAACAAACAAGCGACTTAAGAGTATGTCTACAATAAATTATGCATCAACCAAATGATGACAAGCCTAAGGCATGGCAATACTGAGTTAATAACTAAAAGAATCCAAAAGCCATACATATAGAAAGCAAGATCATCATGAAACTGATCTTGCAATTATCATATGGGTTGAGTTACGACATAAAAAGTCACCGACGACGGAATTTTAATGCGACTGCTAAGACTTGCCCGACGATGATAGAACCAGATACATCTCAAAGATCACAAAGTACAGTTTTAATTGTCCTTTGAAGAAAAGAAAAGGAGAAACTTTACAAGGATTCAACGATGTAGCAGATGACATGAATCAAGAACACCATATATCTATGCAGGCACTAGCAAATCAGTAAGAAGTGCGACCATATTACTCAGGAAAGAGGAAAACAGAGTAAAACCTACAAGAAGGCAGAGGGGTACAAGGAGAGCGTGATACCTCGGGTTGACGATGTCCGTGATTGCTATTAGTCGTACTTCTCCCTCCAGGAGTAGACGAGGAAGAAGACCCAGGAGAGGCTGAGGACGAGGTCGCCGACGAGCTGGCGGGGCCAGTCGTGGGCGAGGTCCTCGAGACGGCGCTCGAAGTAGACGCGCCACAGGGCCATGGCGGCGTGGAGGAGGATGCAGCCCTTGGCGAAGAAGATCTGGAAACCGTGGTCCCTGACGAAGGCGACCATGAAAAGAAGGAAACCGACGGCGAGAAGGAGAAGACCGGCGAAGGAATCGGACGTCTGGATCAGTAGCTGGTCGTGCGGGGTCGAGCCGCGCAGCTTGCCCGCCGTCTCCCATCCGTGCCCGAACGCCGCGATCTCGTCCAGGTAGAACATCATCAGCGCCCCACACGTGACCGCCACCACCGATTGGAGCAGGCAGATCGACGTGAACAACCCCAACGAAGACGACGGCGACATCCTTGCACTAACTTGGAAACAAATTAAATCGATTACCCTGGTCTACTTATAGAGCCTCCTAATTGGTGGGGGATCGGAGATAATTGGCTGGAGATTGCGGCGGTTTGTGATTTGTTTGAGGTCCAGTAGAGATGAAAGATGCGTGACAAGGGCTTCTGAGATCCTTTTTCCATGTGACTTCTGATACCAGATTTGTTAGCCGCATTTACCTATCTATTGCAACAAATCCTAATGGAAATAGCATACTTGACATAATGTATATGTGCCACTATTATCCATGATTACTAATGAATTTAAAAATACTAAAATTTCTAATTATTTAAAACACTCGTCATTATTTTTATTGTTCGTCGGTTCTTTCTTCTAAAATTAAATTTAGAAAAAAATAAATGCAAAAAAATTATTAATTTATAATGGATATCTATGAAATATTTTTATAATTATATACACCTAAGTTCTTGATTTTGCTAAACCTAAATTGAATAGAAAAAATATCTTTTTTCTCAGTTAGGAGAGAAAAGAGAACAGTAGACTGGACCAATCTCATTAATCATTCAAATTTATCAGAAGGAACAAACTAATAGGCATCAAAAACTTCAAGGAAAAGCCAAATTTGTACACAAACATCATGTGGATTTCTTACTGTCATTTGCTTCCACTTATCACTGAAGAAGCAGGAGACTCTAATCTGGGGGGGAAAGAGAAAATGTCGAAACAAAGTGTAGCTGCTGCTCACTTTTTCTCTCTCGTTATCTATACAAATTAAAAGACTTGGACATAGCAGATTGATGATCACAACTGCTGGTCAAGATAGGGATCCCTGAAAGACTTCTGTCCGGAACCAAGATACCCTGCAACACTCCCAGAAACCCCAGAAACCCAACTGTTAAGCCAAGAGGTGCTGCGCATCAACCAACCATTACCGGCTTGCGTCGGTGACATTTCTTCGGCCATACTATTCTCATCCTCTAATAAAATGTCGAGCAGTCTTTTTGCCATGTAGTCTTTCACTGCTTCAACCCCTTGCATGATGACCTCCAGCGGGGGGACAACCAATGGGTTCTGATCCAAATTTAGCTTTGTCAGTTTGTCTAGGCGGCCAAACGTATTGGGCAGTGCATGGATCTGATTGTTACTGAGATCAAGTTCCCTGAGGTTGATCAAATCACCAAATGAAGCAGGAAGCTCTTGCAGGTCACTGAAGTTACTGCTGAGATTCATAACCTCCAGATTTGACAAATTACCGATGGCATATGGCAACCCTCGAAGTTCATTGAAGTGGGCATCCAAAAGGCGCAGAGCTCTCATCTCACAAACAGATGTAGGAAGAGAACGTAACTTATTGAGGTGGATCCAAAGTTTCTCCAGACTCTGCAGCTCATGCCCGATATTAGTCGGCAGATATGTTAGCTCATTGTAGCTTGCATTCAGCTCAACCAGGGACCTGAATTTAACATGGACTAAAATGAGATTTCCTCCAACAACAGTGAACTGGATATTTTATGTGGAAAAGTTTATGCAAGTAATACCTGCATTTTGAAATACTATCTGGCAGTGACTTGAGCTTGTTAGCAGACACATCAAGAATCTTAAGATTCAACAGTAGTCCAATTGAATCAGGCAACGAAACCAGACTGCTGGAAGAAAGATGAAGTTCCTCCAGATACTCTAACCCTGCTATGGCATCCGGAACAGCCTGCAAGAAAAATAAAAAAGATCCAGCATATTGAGTTTCTAGAAGCAAATAAATCGTGAAGGTGGTAACTCTGAGTCATAAAAGCTGAACACACAATTAATGTAAAATATCTCGTCTAAATTCTAGTGTATGACAATTTACTTTGTTGCTGTATTACAGCTCTTTAACAGTAATAGTGTATCTACAAGTACTTGTAAATGCCTACGGATATCTTATATCCGTAAAATGAAGGAAGCTCAGTACCAGTAAATAACCAAACATATAGAAATAAAAAGAATGACCTGATTATGCAAATCATGTTATTCAGCAAGAGAAAACCTCAAATTCAGTCATTCTCAGGTCGTGCAAATTTCAATCATTAAAAAACCATTCTATAGTTCAACAAAATTAAAATGGACATTCTATTTATAAAAGAAAGTCAAGTTGAACACAAGTTCTGAAGGGGAGAGAGAGAGAGTGATCGCGTGAGAGAAGAGAGAGACTCTAATCCATACCTAGTCATCTAACAAATACTGTTATTCAGGATGTTATTCTTCCTATCTTGCTGGTCATAATTAATTATTTCTTGAAAAGGCAAAAAGGCCTTATTGAGTTTATTCATGGTTACATTTTGTACAAAAGAATTCGACAACTGCACTCGAAATATGTGGAGCTAAAATACATATTTGGATTGCATTTCAGGTAAATTTTGAAGTATAAACTGGAACCAAAAGAACAAGTACAGAAATACAGTAACCTTAGTGATCTTGAATCCATTACACAAGATGTCAGAGACAAACAGGGGCAAATCTAATAGAAAAAGTGTGACCCAGAGGTAGGAGGTGACTTAAGCAGACGAGTCACCTGCTACAATATAGTTGCATTATATTGATACAAAAAAAAATTTAATAAAACATAAGTCAGCATGAAATTGATCGGAAACAAGAAAGGTCGAAACTGACAGATTACGCATGCCGAATATGTTGAGATCTACATGTAGAGTGAATCATGACAGACCAAGATAGTGAAGCAGAACCGATTGGCCAATTTGGAATGCAGGAACCAAATTTGATGATCACATTAAATGTTAATGTGGTCCATGATTTGTGAAAGGATATGGAAGAGAAGACAAAATAAATGGTCGTAAATGATATATCCTTTGGTTGGAAAAGATGCAAAGAAGAATGAATGATTCCAAATGGCAATGATTTAAAAGAACATTCGTTTTAAATTGAAAAATAAGATTAAACTAGAGAACATTTCACTAATAACACCATAAAGAGAATAAGACTATAAGATAAATGGTCTATAAGAAGTGCAAATGATAACAATTTATACCACCACAAAGAGAATACCATATCCTATTAGGTATTCCAAAGCTAACTGTAAAGCTCTATACTCAAATCATCAGTACAAAGTGCAGTGTACATTGAGAAATTATACACAAGTACAACTGATGAGTCAGTTTCCATCCATATATAACAGCTTTACTCAAAACTACATGCAGGCTCTAGCTGCTGTGCTATAACAAGCTAGTTTATTATAGTTTCCAACAAGACTTCTTTTTCAATTTTCCTTCACCTCGTCTGAATTAACTGAATTCTCACCTTCCCAATGCATTGCCAGAGTTTTTGACTAACCGACTTGAGCAGTTTTCCTCTTGTTATTTAATTTGGTGCTTCCCTCATGTCTTGCAAGTGCAATATTTTCATTTCTCATACAGATAATAACATATATCAATGTCAACACCATCTCCAAAATTGATATATTGCTCTCTAATATTTCAATATTTAAATAAAAGTTTAATATCAAGCATAATAAGTCATCAGATTATAATAATTCAACTCACCTAATCCTACAAACACAGAGTAGCCTCCAACATCAATCGATCTGTCTATAATTCTCACAAATATACTTATTGCAAACTGGTTACATGCTTCATCATCCCCTTGGTACCACCACAGTATGAAAATTCAAGATCGTAGCTATTTGGAAACAATTGTTGCCACAAACCCAAAAACAGTTACATGAAGAAGAAAAGTAGATGACCAATCAAAGCATTCATCACCTACGACATTATTGGGAATGAAAATAATTAATCATTTTACCTATAACCAAAATTAAATGAGGAGGATACAACTTTCCAAGGATTGCAATTGCATAAAACACTCCCATGGCCATTGGTTTTGATATGTATGTGTTGGTATTGTTCAGAATGTCATCGTGCCAAGATACATACGGGCAAATAATAAGCAAAGCAATACAAAATACTTTAATAGAAACTGCAATAAAATAATATATCACATGAACAAGCAATTGGACCACTTACCCAGATATAAAAGCAGTGAAAAAATAAAACATAGAAACTTTGTCAATTCAGGCTGAAATGGCTATTCTCAGGCTTACAAAAATAGTTCCAATTACGTTCCTGATTAAGTTCCAAATTACATTGTTCCGATTAAGTTCTCAAGTACCAGATAATTCTCAGTTATACAAACTTTATCCACAAATAGATAATCTGTACCTATGCAAAAGATGCAAAGGGCTATAAAAAGGTTAAAGAAGTAAAATGTCCAGTAATTCAACTTAATATTATAAAATAATGTGTGCGAAGGCAACTGAAAGAGAATCAATGACGTGGGTTCAATGATGTTTCTACAAATTGAATGTAGCAAGTAAGTAGAGATAATGAACTTCAATCTTGATGCACTAATAAAAAATTACGAATCACCAAATTTGCAGTTTAATAGAACAAATTGAGACATGAAACAGGGTTATGCTCTCTCCTCTACACCCACAGAAAGAAGTTTCCAAGAGAATTACCACCTAGAGAGGAGGAGATGACAGACCTTTAATTGATTGTTGGACAAGTTGAGGTACAGCAAGCCTCGCAACTTCCCGAACGCCTCCGGAAGATACCGTAGATGGCGGCCTGAGAGGTCCACCCTCTCCAACGACTTCCCTGGCCCTCCTTGCAGGATGTCAATCACCTCCTCATTCACCTCCTCCCCTTCCTCCTGTCCCATCTCAGCACCCTGCTTACCGTCGCCGACATCGCCGCCCTCAGCGGCGGATCCATACATCTTGACCAGCCTGTTCTCGGCTTCCCTCAGCAGCTTCTCGTACGCCTCGTGCATCTCGTCCAGTTGAATCACGGCCCGCAGCGCGGCCTTCTCCCGCTCCGCCTCCGCCCGGCACCCCTTCTCCCGCTCCGCCTGCTCCGCCCGCCACCGAAGCCGGTCGACCCCCTCGGGGCGGGGAGCCCGGACGATCTCCTCGAGCCCCCGGGAGAGGTCGGCGTCGATCTCGGCGACGCGGGCGCGGGCGGCGTCGACGGCCTCGTGGTCGGGGCGGTCGCCGAGGAGGCGGAGGACGGAGCGGGTCTGGGCGACCTCGGTGACAGCAGAGGCCATGGACGCGAGGAGGGCCGGGTGCTGGAGTCGGGGCAGCCGCTCCACCACCAGGTCGATGTCGCCACCGCCGACGCCGTCGTGGCGACGGATGGGGCGATCGAGCGGAGGTGGCTGCTCGACGTCATGGTGGTCGACGGCTTGGGGGGCCTTGAAGGAGGCGATCCTTGACATCACGTAGGAGAGGATGGGAAAGGACTTAGGGTTTGGATCCATCGTTTCCTTCAGGGAATTGGGAAGGAAGCCAATGGAGAGATCGCTGGCGAACGAGACCGGCGGAAGTGGCTTTCTGCTTTCTGTTACAAGACGCACTATTTGGTGCACGGAATCAGAGTGTAAAACTACATCATTGGTCATCAAATTTCTTACAAATTTCAATTATACCTGATATCTATTTGTGATAATCAACATTCTAAATGTTGTTTGATGCTTCAATTAAAGACTTATTATTCATGTATTTTGAATATAAATATATTCATTAATTGTGCCGATGTGTCAAATCGGAACATTAATTGTGCATTCGAGTTTATATGTTAGAACTAATGAATAAATTTTGACCATAATACTTAATTAAAATAGCTTGCAAAATTAATTATCGATTAAAGATCTAACTAATAATTCGCCTAGTAATAAATCTGGGATAGGGATGGACGGCCACATCGGCCATGCCCATCGTGTCTAGCACGAATCTTAAACAGCGATGATGGATAAGGGTCATGTTGTTAGGCATCAAGTGGTAAAAGGATTCAAACCCAAACATAATTTATGCGTCCAATGTGATTTAAGCGTGTTGGATAAACATAATATCTCATAAATCAATTAATAAACGGACTAATTATATATTATCTCATAACTCTTGTGACATTATATTTTTATATTTAAAAAATTTATATTTGAATCCTTGTAATTATAAAAGTGAAATAATTTATTTTATTTTTGTTAATCTTATTTGTTGGATTGACCAAAGATATAAAACGTGACATTACGTACTCAATCTTCATAATTATAAAAATAAAATAATTCATTTTATTTTTTCTAAGATCGTTAGATTGACATGAAGTTCTTGTCTCTGGCAATCTCTTGGATGTAACCATCGATTAGCTTGGCCACTCTCAGCTTAGAGCTATGGGAGGCATCGGATGACCTACGGTTGTTCTCTTATCCCTCAAAGTCCATGTTCTCGGTAGACCGAGACCTCGTCCTCTCGCAACGAAGCTTCTCTTTAGGTGGACTGGTTGCTGGGCTCTGTCCTTGAAGCAGGAACTCCTCTAACGTGGCCATCGCTATATCGACGTCATACAACATGCCGCTCGAATTTGAGTCAAGTGGAATCGAAGAGCATTAATAGATGCCTCCTCCAATTGTCATTCGATTCGCCTAGCCAATTCCATCTTTGATGATGTTAAAGCGTGGAGTATATTGGCGGCCTTAAGAAGTTTGAGCAAAAAACTGCATGTAACAGAGCCATTTTCAGTGGGGAGTAATCTCACTATCTTCTCCATTAGTAGCTTATGCTTCATGGTAACTTCTTTGCAAGACTCCGGGAAGGAGTCATCAGCTTCCGGCTCACTCGATTAACCCTGATGATCTCTGCTGAGTCGTTAACATCTATCTTAGAGCCAAAGAGTAAATCAAAGTGTCGAAGTTGTAGAGGGACAAAGGCGGAGGATGAGGAGCTCTCAAAGGAGGCGACGGAGGAGCAAGCCGACTCGTTTCGAAGGATGAGTGGTGTAATGGAGAGAGGGGTGGCAGTGTTGACGCTCACGGATGCTCCGAAGATGGATTAGAATATGGTTATGCCTATGGCGGTGCTCTCATCAGAGTGGTGGACACAAGAGGAGGAAGAGGTGATGGTGATGGAGCTAACGAGATAGGGCACGTTTGGGCAGATATCGACAAAGGAGTGCCCAAGGTTTATTATCGCCGATGGTATTAGAAAAAAAGAGATAAATTGTTTTACTTTTATAACTATTAGGATTTTAAGTATAAATTTTTGAAGTAAAAGAATTGTGATGCTACGAGGGTCTAAATAGGAGTAATAATTAATAGTAATTAGCCCTTGATAACCCTTCCGCCTTCGTCACGCTCTCCTCTCCTCCGGCCTTCGTCCCCGACGAGTTCAGTGTCCTCTTCTCCGCTGTATCCAACTGAAGCGTGGGAAGCTGTTCCACGAACACTCCCTTTTCTTCGAATGCGCCAGCGATTTCTTCGTGCGTGAAGCGCTGGTCGACATGTGATCCAAGTGCGGCGATGTCTTAGGCGCTCGGCAGGTATTCGGTAAAATGGCTAGTAGAGATTTGGTTTCTGGGTTTCTATGATTTCCGGGGAAGCGCACAGTGGCCACAACGGAGACGTTGGATTCCTTTTGGAGCCCAACCGGGCCACCTTGTGGAATGATCTCCTTGCTTACGGCCGACTTGGGACTCGTAGAATGCGATCAAATACATGTTTAAGCTTGTATGATGATAACATGGCTTTGCCAGAGATGCCATCTCTATATTTGAGATAATGGTAAACGATGCAGTGATGTCAAATGCTGCAACATTTGCAAGTCTCATGTCTTCTTGTAGCCATTCAGGATTTTAAGAGGAAGTAGGGAGTAGAGCCAAAGCTGAATCACTCTGCAGGCATGGTAGACATCCTCAGGCTGTTAGGGAAGGTACACGAAGCTGAAGAGCTCATTGAGTAAATGTCAGTATCTAGGGAGCTCTTCTTGGAGCCTCTCAAATCTATGGGGATCTAATATAGGAGAAAGAATTGCAAATAGGATCTTAAACACGGACCATTCCTTTGCTGGATATTATGTTCTTTTCTCTGACCTTTATGCATCAAGGTGGACTGATGTAGAGAAACCGAGGAAACTAAGATAGGGAGAAGAGTGAACAAGGATCAGGGTATTAGCTTGATTGAGTTAAACAACATTTGGAGTGGATGATGCTTCTCATCCTAGATATCAGAGAATATATAGTTGTATCTGGACCAACTAGGTGTATGGATGAAACAATTGGTTAATGTTCCTTCTGTAGATTCACACTTCACAATGTAAATGATGAGAGCAAGGAAGTTGAAGTTGTGCTGTCATATCATAGTTAGAGGCTCACTATCCCTTTTGGTTTGACCAACATGGGTCTTGGGGCTGTGATTTGTATAGCCAAAAATCTCCATCTTTGTGGAGATTGTCATAATGCAATAAAGTTTATCTTTGTGGAGATGCAGATTGCGTCTGTTTTTTTTAGGATGACATCTGTTGTGGTAGTGGTTTCTTGTAAGAAACTTCTCATAAACTTATATCTTGCCTTTCTAGTTGTAAGGAAGAACAAGAATAGAATTGACTTTTTTTTCATAGATAATAAGGTTTTAAAATTCTGCATGTTTCTCAATTTCAAATAGTATACTTGCAGTATATTCAGTTTAGATATGAATAGACATTGATTTGTAACACCCCCGATTTAGTCCCACATCAAAAGTGGGCTAAGACTTGGATTTGCTTATATTGGTATGATTGATGTACTACCATTAACTTTAGTTTATGCTAAAAAATGTTAATAGATCAGTCTATCCCATTAGACTATAACATTGATGAAATATGAAGATTTGTAGAAAAACACACCAAGCTATCATATTTGGCAAATTTATGTTGAACATATAATTATGAACTTAGGAAATAATGTTATTTCATGATTGGCCATATCTTTATTATTCTTACAAATTGAACCAACAAATGCATAAATAATCCAACTAAGATGGCCATGCAACTATCATGGTTTGAGAAATCATGCTTATTAGTAATTTGTAAATGAGATAGGTACTCAGAGTTTACCTAATCACCACGTATAGATCACATCCACCACACTCTGATTTGAGGATACTTCTGCTTTCAGAGCCAAACAATTCAACTCCTTTGGCTCTTACAGTCACTCCTAGCAACATATCTTCCATAAACTGTCCCTGGTATCTTCCCATGGAGGTTTGGATGTCTAAAGAAAGCACCAAGAATTTTTCAAGGGGAAAAATTTTGCAAATCCCTTTGACCTAGAACAAATGTATCATTCAAGTGCGAATTTTCCTTATAAGGCAAATTTAAACCTGCTAATATTGTGTTGTGTTCATGCCAAGTTGGCATGTTGGATCAAACTTGACACCCCTGATCTTATTACTCTGTTGATATTACTCATACAGGGGTAGTTAAATCGTTACTCAAGGTGTAACATAAACCCGAGTTCATGCACGCAATGGCTGCATTGAAGATTTTATTGTATTTTAACAATTCACCCTCAATCTCATTTTAAATTGTTTTATCTGAGATTGAGTGTTCCTCTACACTGATTTGCATGTTTGATATCTATATTCACTTTTAGTCTCTACTGTAGTAGTTGATCAAATAAGACAATCTTTGGAAACCAAGAAAGCTAACAACAAAATTATGTTATCCAATGCATTGCTTTCTAGCTTAAAAGACTTCATTATAGTATTTGACTGCAAATTTTTTAGGTATCTGATTCTGAACACCCAACTCCAGGTGGCACAAGGCCAAAGTTACTTGACTTGTTGGATGATTAGCTGTATTGATGGTATGGATTGTAACAGATGAAGAGTTTGACCTTGGTGCTTGGAAGACTATGAGCTTTGCAATGAGCTTCTTTATTGCGTGGAGGCAACTAAGCCATGTTCCATTTGATGGCAATGGCAGCAGTGGACCCCTCTTTTGCCAACCAGGTTTTAGTAGGTAACCGAACTCCTTTGCAGTTGCCACGTATAGTTTAGACTATAATTCCATTGGGACTTGGGAGTATCTTGCCAGTTGTTTTATCTTGGCATTAGAAAGCTTACATGTTTATTGTGATTATTCTAGTCAAGGAAGAAACAGGAACAATCGTTCTTCTTCTGATTCCTTCTTGTGGCTGTTTGTATTTATGTTGGTGCACCATTTTTGCTGAAACCGCAGACAATCTATGTCTGTTCTCATGAACCTCTGTGCTTAAAAGTCATTGTAATCTAGGTCAAGCATGGGCAGGAAATGGGTTTTGGGATTAGTAGTTGCATAGAGGATGGACATGGAAAGAGCTTGCAGTACATCTATGCTAGAGGATGGTCCAGTGTAAGGACAGATGCTGGTTGTTGTTGTTGTTGCAAGACACTGTTTAAATTCAAGCAACTTTAGTTGTTGTTGCAAGACAGTAGGATGCATTGTAACTTCTATATATCAAGGATCATAAATCATGGAGGATGTTTTGGCTTTGCAATCTTTTCTTATAGACACACTGTAGTGATTGCAATATGTCAAATGTCATTATTGGCCTACAACTTGGTGATGGTATCATGGTCTGAAACCTTTTGAATTCTTCGAGTCCAGCCATTGAGAGGGAATAGAAGTTACTGTGCAAGTGATCATTGATATATATGAATTTGGAAGGATTCAAATCCTAGACCTACATGGACACATTAAATTTGCAAAGGAGGTCAAAGATAACTTACCTACTGAAGACCTGGGTCAAGTCAAGTCATGAAAACCAAGGTATTTACATTTTGATTAATGGATCCTGAACATCATATGATCTTCTCTAGTCAACATTCAACTTAAATGTCTTTTAGTAGTGTTTTTTTTGCCTGCTCTTGAAAGGTATATCTACTGGGTACTATGTATGTTTGTAAAGTGGACAGTTTGCGTATTTGGAATTCTCTGCATAGCTTCAACTTGATTCATGACATACCAATCTCATTCTTAAATTTGTTGTTCATGTTGGCTACCAAGAAAATATAAACTGCAAGGCCAAATGATGGTTGACAAATTCTTGCTGAAACAAGGAACTCCATTGATTTGGACTTGATGAGTAGAATTCCACCTAGGAGCATTAATGGTTGGACTCAATCAAGCCCTTGCTACAAGCAACTAATATTGACACAATTGGATACATAGATGTTCCTTCAAAGTTAATGGTTTTCATATTTATCCTATGTATTTAAATTTAACTTGCACACACATATTTACACATTTTCAGAACCTAAAATTTGATATGTATTATTGCAGTTAGCCTCTGTTAGTAACTATAAATTCATTGTTGATTGAAGCTTAATTCAAATCAACAGTCATTAAATTATGGTCTTTTAATATATTTATTGCTTTTATTTTTAACTTAAGTTATGGAATTAACATCATTAGCGATTAGCAAAAGTTCATGGAAGTTCATGATAAATGACCGATGGGGAAATTATGATTGGAATTGGAAGTATGACATCAATGCATAGTTATCATCAGAGACTAAGAATATTCCTACGCATCATTATTTTAGATAGTGGACTTCATGGTTGGACGTGGGACTTGGTGGGCACTTTCATTGTATCTTTATGAATGCAAGACAACTTAGTTGATTTCTTAGGGGTGAGGAAAGAGGAATTTTGGGCATCAAGTCCAAGGTTAGGGTGATATGATCTCATCAACATTGAACAATTCCACATGGTTTTGGGGCCAATTCATTATAGATTTGGTCTGTGAAAGATAAACTTACTCTAATTGTCATACAATATTTCATCTATATACATAATATGCTTTGATAATTGTGCTAGTCAATGATTCAGAAAGAGGAGTCGGTTACAGTAGATAAGAAGAAACCTACCAAATCTTAACGGGTCAATGTGAGCATCGACATCAACATGCCAACCCTGAACTTTGAAGTCCATACCAACAAATCCGGACGATAACAACACGCTTTGTTTTGGTCGAGACCTACGCTCATCGTCGTCGTCTTTGCTTCTTCTCTCGTTGTGTTCCCCGTATGCAATACGGTAAAAAGCCGACATCCGTCTTCTACCTTCAGCGACTAATTCTACTCGATGCCTTGGCGTAGCATTGGAAGTGGGGAGAGAGAACACAGCACTCCCACCGCTCAAACGGCTATAATTAGAGAGGTTTGAGTACAGTGTTAGGGAAGCGTAATACTACTACATTACCCAACAGCAGCAGACAGAGGAGGAATAATAATAGAGGAAGGGGGAAGAGGAGAGAGATATCAAGGGCGGGTGGGACGGCTGCGGGAACCGATCCGCGCCGGGGGAGCGTCGCTGGGGGTAAATCTTGCCTTTGGGGAGAAAAAGACGGCTTTTTTTTATTTGTTCTTGTTGGGGAAAAGGTCGATCTTTTTCTTTGGGGGTGTTTCTTCAGTATGCCGGAGACCGGGTACCCTTATCGCTCCAAGAAGACGGATGATATCTGCGACGACGTCTGCGGTGAGGTAGTCATCGCTTCCGATCGCAATTTGTGGCGATCGATCGCGTTTTCTCCTTGTGAACCCTACAATGTTCGACTGAACACCTAAGATTTCGTGCTTGTCGCCCCCATATTGGCAAATCTAGGGATTCTAGAGCCTTTCTTGGCTTTGATCTATTCTTACATTGTGTTTGGACCTTGTTGCAGGCTTCAAGGGCAGCTCTTAGCATGTCTAAGCGGCTCCGATGCGCCCTCCGGTGGTTCGATTTCAAGGCGTTATTACTTCTCTTGATCGGCGTTCCCATCCTCATATTCGTTATCCATGTCCACGGCCAGAAGATCACCTACTTCCTCCGGCCATTGTGGGAATCCCCCCCTAAACCCTTCAGAACCATACCCCATTACCACCACGAGAACGTCTCCATGGAGAATCTGTGCAAGCTCCACGGATGGGGAACTCGAGAGATTCCTAGGCGCGTCTTTGATGCCGTCTTGTTCAGCAATGAGCTTGACATTCTCGAAGTCCGGTGGAATGAGCTCAGCCCGTACGTCTCGGAGTTCATCCTGCTTGAGTCCAATTCGACATTCACTGGCTTGAAGAAGCCCCTTTTCTTTGCGAGCAACCGAAGCCGCTTCAAGTTTGTGGAGTCACGGTTGACTTATGGGACTGTTGGGGGGAGATTCATGAAAGGTGAGAATCCTTTTGTCGAGGAGTCCTACCAACGAGTGGCACTAGATCAGCTTATCAGGATCGCTGGCATCAGCGATGATGACCTGTTGATCATGTCTGATGTTGATGAGATCCCCAGTGGCCATACAATCAACCTGCTTAGGTGGTGTGATGATATTCCAGAAATGATTCATCTCCAGCTGCGGAACTACCTCTACTCCTTTGAGTTCTATGTTGATGATGATAGCTGGAGGGCTTCGATTCACCGATATCGAGATGGCAAGACCAGATATGCCCATTTTCGTCAGACTGATGACCTGTTAGCTGATTCTGGATGGCACTGCAGCTTCTGCTTCCGGCATATTAGCGAGTTTATATTCAAAATGAAAGCTTACAGCCATGTCGATCGCATCAGATTTTCCTATTACTTGAGTCCTTCCAGAATTCAAGATGTCATATGCCATGGAGCAGACCTGTTTGACATGCTTCCTGAGGAGTACACATTCCAGAAAATCATTGCCAAGTTGGGACCAATTCCTAGTTCTTACTCTGCAGTGAATCTTCCAAGTTATCTAATTCAGAATGCTGACCGGTACAGATACCTTCTCCCAGGGAACTGCAAGCGAGAAAGTGGCTGAGTAAATTAGTGGCTTTTCATATTGATTGGGGGTTACAGGAAAAGTCTTGATGATAAACTGGTAACTGTAGTCTCATTATGGAGATGAGTATCTGGAATAGGTGAATGGTTCCTTTGAAAAAGAGCGCAGGCATGGATAGTTCTTGTGTTCATGTGCGATGATACTTTAAAGAGCTGATAGCTTCCACATGCGTGCCTGGGGCCTACTAGTGGGCTCAGTGGACTTTTGACTTCCTTCGGAGATTGTTCATTTGTTCCTTCCTCCATGGTATGTGATATGACACCTCATTGTTGTAGGCTAAAAAAGGGGTGAGGTTCCCAATTGTTCTATCTCTGGGATTCATTTTCTGTTGAGACTGATTTATTCATGTATTCTTCTACGGAATGGGCTAGATGCTCTATAGATTTTGTGCTTGTAATATATGATTTGGTTGAGTTCTCCATTTGGTGTCATTGTTTCCTCAGTTTGTGCAGATTAATCATGCATCAGCTGAAACTTAATAAATCCAGCCTTAAGTATATTAGTGCAATTATCCGTAGCAGTTATTGAAACTTTGCTAGTGTTTAGAAGATCACAAGATGCATGAAGGTACTTAAGAGAAAATCACCAATTCCAACTCATGAAAACTTTACCTATAATATTTATTCTGTGTGCTGTTTTTGGAGGACATGTCACGACCATTCTAATGCAAGAAATTGTCAGAACCCTCTAAATTATTTGGAGTCCAGGTCTTGTATTTTCTTCTACCGTTCATCTCTATCTAGATCCTGATATTTCTGAATCTAATGTTTCAATTTGTTCTTTTCTAATGCTTTTAACAAATTTCTTTTCTTTTTCAGTTTTTCATCTTCCTCTTTACTTTTGTACCACTTCTGATGAAAATATATTTGCTTCTCATCTTCAACACAGGGAATCAAGATCAGTTCTCATACTAGTCAGTAGGTAGCTCCAGCTCTAATGAACTTTTCTGTTTTCTGCCAAAGTACTTGTGACATAATATTAGCACCTTTTTAAAGCAGTTGAGAGCTCTATATACTAATTTTCTTTCTGCATTTTGTGAACCATATTATATTTCTTGATAGCATACTTATATATGTAATCTGCAGATCTTTTAATATTTATCTGTTCTTATGAGTTGTTTGGATACTTGAATGTTGTGTTAGAGATTCTTTCCTGGCTATGCTTCTAAGAATTGTGTGATAAGATGTGGTAACTATTTGGGGCTACACTGTTATTACGGCTGTAAGGAACAAGCGTCTGGTTGAGCCAGCTTTTCTTGTCATGGGACCTTGTTAAATTATTGTATCACTTCATTATTCCTGGCATTCATCTGACTTCATTAGTTACTTGTTGCAATTTTTCTTTTTATTTTTTTAACATGTAGATCAGTGACAACACTTTATAACAGACCTCCATGTTGGTCTTTTCAAATGAAAATACTCTAGATAAATATATGATCTGAAATCCTGGAGAACAGTTGGATAAATGGCAAACCTGTGGAATTGTAGGAAAAACATCGGCTACAAGATTTTGTCAGTCTTTGAATAAATTGCAAGTGATTTACTAGAGCTCCATAAAAGCTTTTCAGTTCTGTTCTCGGAGGCTGAATCACTGAATAGGTGGCCATTTCTGTTCTTAGAGGCTGAATCACTGAATAGAAAGTGGCATATTTGCAGTATGTTTGGCCATTTATATTGGTTTGGCAATTTCAAGTCTAAGTCCAAGTTTTCCGTTCTCTCTGCATTTTGGATCTCCATGTAGTGTTCTGGCATTGCAAGTTTGCAGCATGTTTTCTTGAATTAAATGATGGATTCTGACCGCAGCAAGTCTTGTTATAAGTATTCCATACCACAGAAGTGTCTTTATTTGTTATGCAATTAAATGTCAGTTACATAATTTGGATCTTCTTTATTTCTCTTTTTACCCTTATTAAGTTTTTGTCACAAAATAAGATAATACCCAAAGTCCTACACCAGTTTATCATCAGAGCTATCCTCCTCTGGAAAAGAACTGTATCCAAGAGTTTCTTCTTCCTTGATACATTTATAGAATTATTGAGATATTGATAGATGTTTGTTTGGAGAATAAGTGATGGAATAAGGTCTTGCAACTTGCCTGGTAGTCCTTTTCCTATGAGACTTGCATTTGGTTAACAAGCTACTAGCTTAATGCACTAAAATGACAAATATTACTTTTTCTTATGAATTCTGAACCTAACAAGAGGAATTATAAGTCTTTCAGTGAGCAGTAGTCTTGAAGTAGAAAGCAACATGAAACTTTCATCAGATTACTCATGTAATATGACTGACAGTGTGAAGTGATCTCTTGTTGAGTCTAAGCAGGTCTAAGTAATATGACTGACATAGTGGAGTGATCTTTTTCCGAGTCTCAGCAGGTCTAATCTCAGGACCAGCTCCATGGATGCCCCATTCTTGCTTTACTTCTTGATTCTTTGTGATAGCAGACAGCAGACCACAAGTGCCTGTCAAATCTCCAGCATGTGCAGTGGGAAAAGCATCAGCAGAGGTTCCTATTTGGCCCCCCATATTCCAGCTGATCAGATTCCTCCTGTTCTTGCAGGTTGTTCTTCAATCAAAATAAAAAATTTGATTTGTTTCATTTTTCTCTCATTTGTTTTCATCTTATTCTACTCGACCGATCTAGGAAATTAAACTAACATGATTTATTCAAATGAAAATTATAGTAAGATGACACTGCATCACTCATGCACATATGATGCCCATTGAATCATGGACAGGGTGTGGGGGAGCAAACACCTCAGTGAACTGGTCAATTACAGCATCATCATCCTTTTTTGGCTTCTGCATTCAACTCTTTTGGGCAGATCATATGATGGATATATCTTTCGTTTTGCTTTCAATTTTTGCTCTGATTATTGATGGATTTTACAGGAATATCTACCTATAGTAATTAGACATTAATTTTGGACTGAATTAAGTCAACTAGCAATCATTCTATCAAAAAAAAAAAACTGAGACATTAATTATTTTTTTGGACTGAATTAATTGGTGCTTTAATACTGAGATCATGTTTTAGAGATGTAGGAAAAGAAGAATCAGGCAACCTTAAGGATTGATTTGGATGCTTAAACCGAGTTTAATTTTTTACCTCATATTTTAGTTTAGCAAAAATAAAAGTGAGCAAATCCGGTCTTTCATCGAATAAACTTCATGCATTGTTTTACTAGGGGATCTGAAAGTATAAATATTTCTCTTTTTTTTCTTTCCATCTTAATAGAAATCATAAATAAAATTTAAATATTATAAACTTAATTAAATATTTAATTTTTTATGCATCCCAATGGCAAAAATTCAAAAATTCATGATTTCCCAAAAAAAAAAAAGAAATGATTTGTTTGCCAGTTCAGATCGGTTTTATAATACAGTTGACATTGCAACAGAATCGAACCAATTCAAAAACCGCTTTACGATTTTTCCAGTCTAACGAACTGATTCATCTTTTTATGTATCAAAATAATTGTTTAGAAGTTTCTTTTGAAGGGTTTCAGATCTCAAATACGCGCGCGTAAAACGATTTCTTTAAATTGGGGGTTTGTTCCTTCGTGAAAGCATTCGAATGGTTCTCCGTTTCGTCCCTCGCGCTCTCTCTGGCTCCCTTCTTCATCTCAAGGACTCCCACGGGGGAGAGAGGAAGCCATTGCGCGGCCACATTGAGGGCGTCGCAGACCACCCCGCACGTTCTCCACCGCAGATGATGAGGTCATCTTTTCCGGTGGCCCAACTCTTCTTCCTCCTTTTTTTTGAGTTCTCGCGTCCTATTTGTATCGATCGATTTGTCTTTGTGTTTGTAGTTGAGTCTGCTTAAACCTTCGATCGCAACGGCTGCCGCCGCGGGGAACATACGCACCGCCGTTGAAAGGTTCGTCTCTTTCTCCGCCTCCCTTGTTTCCCCGCGAAATCCCAAAGCAATTGAACGCAAATGCTTGTGGCTTTTGAGATGTGTGACGGTAGGAGTATAGTGTGTATACCTTTTCCCGGTGGATTCCCCTGCCCTTTGACACACTGATGAACAGTGATAAGGAAGACCGCAAGGGAATTAGAATTGCGAGCGTCGAGAAGTTTTATACGGAACCTCGATGCAGACGGAGGCAAAATGGTAGATCACGAACTATCAGGATTGGGTCATAACCATGAACACCCTTCAAACTGATCTAGGAGTTACGAGGGAAGTGAGAGATTAGCTGCCTGGTATTGAGATACGCTGATGTGCTACATGGCACAGTGCCATTAGGGCATAAAAACTTGATTTTATAGGGCAAGTCTCTGTATGAATGGCCATGATATATAAATTAAATGAATCGAGTCCTTGTTGAAGATATGCTGAACAATTTCAACAATTTGAAGAGTATTTACCAGAAAAAGAAAGTGAAGAGAAGTCCTCTTTGAGGAAGAGTGGATAATTAATGGTCTCTGTTTATGTTATTTTTCAAGACGCATTTAGAACTCTTTGCAAAAGACTTTACGTTTTGAGATTCCGCTTAAACATGCATTGGAGATGAAAAGAGTGACATGTGTTACTTGTCGCTTACAGATACAATCAATGGATGATTCAATATGAACATAGTTCTGAAAACTCTGTCCAGACATGCTTGATACAAGGAATATTGTGCTCATTTGCGCTTCATCATTGAAGGTAAAATTTTCCTGAATTAACTTTAGCTGTTTAAAGATTCTGAAAGGATTGAACAAAGAAAAATTCTGGTAAGCAATCATTTGCAATGTCGTTCCTGATAGTTCACAATCATTTGCAATGGTGCTGATCTAGTTCAGAATCATTTGGCCATGTATCTAGCAGTTTAAATGTATCCCTACCCTGGTTTGGGATGTGAAGGTGTTGATTCAACAATCGCACTAGCGTGCATTAATTATGGAAGCCAATAGATACGACAGTGAATACTGCGAGAGGCTGAGGATGCAGTTCCCTGTGGATGCCTAGGAGTTGTCACAATATATCAGGGCTTATGCTCGGTTTTGATCAGCATGATTAGCCTGTCACCCAACCTAGGAAAGATGGGCATCAAGGAACACAGTATAAACTTCTGATACCCAAAATCTTATTAATTTTAACGTCAAGGTAATGAATGACAATGTGTCGTTAATTATTCGGGAAAAGCTTTTGCTGATTTATGCTTGACAATGGAGAAATCAATTGCATGATCAGATAGGTAGTGAGAGTTTGTCACTATCTAACTTGACAATGTCACATCAGTTACCTCGTGCTAAGATAAATAATTCATCCTTCTCTTATTGCTATTTTTCACTTTTGCTAGCTCAAGTTGTGCTCACTATGGTTTAAATTCTTCAATGTTTTGGTTCTATGTGAAATATATGGTGGCTTCTGTGATCAAAATATACAAGCTCAACTTTTGTTTAGGTTGCACATATTGCTTCTGTTGTCTAAGGAGACATCCAAGGGTCATGTGAGAACCCCGACACTCGAAGTACGACTTGAAATATTGAGGTCATGCCTACAAGAGCTTATGTAAGCTGGCATCGTTACATATCTTCAGGTATTTTTCTCAACTTCAATTTACGTAATACCATGCATATTGCTATGAGATTTTCATTAGGTTATTTTCATTAGTTTGAGTTATATGGTGATCAATTTTGGAATAGTGGAATCAAAAGTTATGGGATCAGGCTTTCTGTTTGGCCAAGCGAGGCACATTAATTGCAAATTTATAATCACACTTTGAAGTATGGAATACTTTTCTTGATCTGGTACCAGCAAGGTTTAAAACTATTGGTCTGCCCTTTACTTGTTGGGTCTTTAGGTAAAGTTGGGTTTATCTCTGTTTACTGTTATGAACCCTTGGGTGCCTTTGGTCTCTTAGCTGACATCTAACATAAATATCTTGAATTTGGTTCTGGTAACATGATTTCAACTACACACTGGTCATAAACAACGCCCTTGTTTGTCCAGGAAGTATTTAGAAGGCTTTATTTTGTTCTGTCTTGCAACAGATCATTTCTGCTATTAAGATGAACAGTTTTTACAATTTTTTCTTATAGATTACCAACCAAAGTGCTAGGAATCTTAGTACTGATCTCTGGTCGCATGATTATAAACTGCACTTAGGTATCTTTTTCTTTCAGCCAACTAAATTATCTTTCAAGTGTTTGGGTGAGTGGGTATCATCATAAACAAAAAAGGTACAAGTTTCCAACACCCAATGAATCTAGTAAACTATCTTGAGGCAAAAATTTACTTATGAAAACAAACTAATAATTTTGAGGATCTATTGCTGATCAAATTATCAAAAGTTTATTACAACACTTGAAACTTGACTGCTTTGTATGTCTTAAGACTCTTGACTTCCTAAGCAGAACAATTTTTTAACACATTATTTTGTTCTGGTGGTAAACATTTTACATCAACTCAAATTCACTTCAGATCCCTCAATATAAAAAATATCTTCAAGAAGTGCATCATACTTGGAAAGAAAAGCTCAGAGAAGTATGTAAATTGTTGGAGAAAAAATAGGAAATAAAGAAACCAAAACAGACAAAACAACAAGCAGCTACTGACACCATTGCATGACGGTGTTTGATGACCTTGAGAATGAAGCCTCCCTAATAAGTACACATAGATCATAGAGGATAAAGACAATGCAATGGCTACATTGATCACAACAAGGGCATGTTGTGCGCTGGGAGCACTGGAATTAAGAAGCTTTCTCAGATTTAATTGAACCAAAGAGTTTGGAGATGTCCACATTCTTGCGAATATGATGAGGGCATTTGTATAGTAGATCTTGAGCCTCAGAGTACCTACCTTCTTTGAAGAGGGACTGGAACACATGCAAGTAAGCTGCAGGCGATGGATAGTTGTTCACCGTCAAGGCTTTCAAGAACTCTTCAGCATCCACAGTTGTCCCACACTTGGCTATGTAGGAAGGGAAAGGATCTGCATAAGGTGGAAATTTATGGATCTTCATGGAACTAAGAAGCTTCAATGCCTCTTCCAGCATTCCTGATTTCAGCAATTCTTGAATCAAATGCTTGTAGGTCGCTTGCCATGGCTTTACATGCACCTTCTCCACCATCTCATGGAACAGTGTGCAGCCGGCATCCGCCCTGTTATTGCTGCACAGGCCTTTCACCAAGACATCCAAAACATCCCCATCTGCCTCACAGTTTTTCTCGATCATCTTCGTCAACAACTCCAGGGCTTTATCGACCTCCCCTGCGGTGCAGTGCCCTTGTATCAGAACTGTCCAGGTCTTGAGATCAGGGGTACAACCGGCCGCTTCCATTTCATCGAACACCTTGCAGGCGTCGTCCAATCTCTTGGCCTTACAGAGCCCATACACCAACTGGCTGTAAGTGATGTTATCCGGCTCATAGCCTTCGAGCCTCATCTTCTTCAGGATCTCTTCGGCCTCGTCAAACTTGCCGTTGCTGGTGAGGGACCGATGGATCCCATCATAGACCACCTTGGACAAGGAGTACCCGGCCGCCTCGTACTTCCTCACGACCCTGAACACCAAATCGAGATCCGGGGCGTCGTACAGCGCGATCTGCCTCAGGAGCATGCCGCAGTCCTGGATCGCCGGCTTGTACGGCCCGTCCATCATAAGCTCGTACAGCTCCACGGCCTCCTTCATCATTCTGCTCTTGAGGAGATGCCTCGACACCTTGATGTAGGTGTCGATGTCCATCTCGTGACCCTTCTCCTTCATCTCCTGAATCAAGTCCCAGAACTGCCCCATCGAGTCCTCCTGGGCGAGAACACGGGCCAGGGCGTTGTACGCGACGGACCCGTGGTCGTACCCCGGCCTCCCTCCGGCCCACCGGAAGAAGGCCAGGGCCTGCGCCGGGCGCGCGCGGACCTCCCGGAGGACTCCAGCCACCGCGACCTCCGTCAACGGGAGCTCCAATTTCTTCTCCACGCCTTCGTTCCAGTCGTCGGAGTCGAGAATGGTTCTCGCCGCGGCGGAGACGGCCGCCGCAGAGGTGGCATGCTGGGCAGTCCTGGAGTAGAACTGGGCGAGCGCGGCGGACTCGGCGGCCAGCTTGTGCCTTTTGAAGTCGGAGAGGAGGGTGAGGTAGGTGCCTTGGTCGACGTTGTGGCCGGCTTCGTGCATGGACCTGAGGAAAGCCCAGAAGTCGGTGAGGTGATCGGGGCGGCCGAGGATGCGGAGCATGAGGTTGTAGGCTGGGGGGCCGGGGGCAAAGCCGGGCCGAGCTGTGACGCGGCGGAAAAAGGACAGGGCCTGCTGCGGCTTCTTGTCGAACTTCTTGAGGACGTAGAGGACGGACTCCTGGGAGGGGAAGGGGAGGTGGTCGGCGGCGGCGGCGACGTCGTCGTCGTCGGAGACAGGGGAGGCGGTGGTGGTGGCGTAGGTGAAGAAAAGGGACGGAAGCGGAGGTTGGGTAGGGCTGGTTCTAAAGCGGAGGAGCGAGGAGCAGGAGGAGGTTAGGGAGGGGAGACGGAGGCGAAATGAAGAGCAGAGCATCGTGTTCGTTCGTTGGAGTTTGGCCAAGGCCACTCGACGTGGTATATCGGTTGGGAAGACGAAGTGTTTGCCAGAACGAGAGTGAGGGTTGTGTTTTAGGGTTTTAGTCAGGAGATTTTTATTTTATTTATTTGCTGGATTTTAATTTACGAGAATTAAGCAAGAATAGAAATAGAGATCTAGGTAGAATTAGGTAATTATCCCTTTATTAATAGGTCAAATGTTCGACAAGAGAATATTAATGTGTATAAAAATGATAAAGATGAGGATATATATATATTATAGTGCTGCACAGCGATCACTCTTGTAAAACTTATTTTTTGAAGGTTATGTTATGATACAAAACGTTGGTCATCTTAGTGTTTTGGAAGTCTCCCGAGTGATATCTAGCGATTGGATTTTACAAGTTTGCATGTTAAGTATACGAAAACTTACTATTGCACCCAACACATGGTGAACAGTCATTTTCGAACTTATAATTATTCATTTACCTTCTAAAATTTTATTTATTTATTCTCTTTCTTTCTCTCTTACACATCGAGTGGTTGAATTATTTGCAAAGATGTTCTTTTTACGAGATATTGATATTTTGTTCATATTTTATTTTCAAACTAATTAATTTACTTTTTTATATGTCTTAGACCTAAACGTGATTGTAATTAAGTTGACCCTTTGCCAACAAATAATATAAGGAGCTTTATGACTTAGGTAATCCCAACTAAGTTTGACATATTTGTATAATAGTGTTTCATGATTTAGGTAATTCTAGCTAAGTCCATCATATTGGCATAAGAGTGCTTTATGACTTAAGTAATTTCAGTTAAGTTTGTGATATTAACACAAGAGTGTCTCAGGACTTCAACAACTTCAGTTAAATTCATGACATTATGATATTAGAGCAAGTAAGTAATTAGAGTAAACCATGAAAAAATTTATAATCTCGTCATAGTGAAGCATCGTGGCGAATCGAGCAAGATGGGATAAGCCAAACCATTACCCCAAGCAGTTATAGGTAGGCTGTAAGTGCAAACTCACTCTCAAGCTATTGGAGTCGTTTAAGAGGAACGTGACAGTGAATAAGACGAGCAAGAAGTCGGCTATTCTCTACAAGCGAAGGAGGCATAATCTAAAGCACCAACCAAGAAAAAAAGTCATAAGGAGAGGCTTACATATACGAAAACCCGCCTTGACGTTTTTGAAGCAAGTTTGGAGGAACTTTATCAAAGCCAACGAAGGCTTCTTGGGGTAGAGAACTTGTAAAAAGAAGTTGAATCTCATAATTGATAAGGTTGAGTTCCTAGTTAATCGATTGATGGAAGACACCAAAAAATCCATATAATATCTAAACAAAGTCGTGGCGGAACTCACGTCCAGGGTTATATTACTCATAAGGGCTCTTAATGTGAGAGGGAGCAACACCCGCATTGTTCTACCATAGAACTTAAGGGCACTTGAGTCGCGTTGCTATGGTGATGCCAGGGATGCGAAGGAGCTTGAGAATTTTTTGTTTGACATGGAACAATAATTCAGAGCTACGAGGCCCAATTCTAAAGAAGTCAAACTTTTAATAGCAATATGTATCTAGATGAGAATGCAAAACTTTGGTGATAAATATAATGGGAAGAGATTCAACAAGGTTGGTGTCGAGTGAACATAAAGGAGGACTTGAAGTGACAGTTGAGAACTAGTTTCTACCCGAGAACACAGAGTTCATCGTAAGAAGGAAGCTGAGACAACTTTACCCAAATACTTAAATTCGGGACTATGTGAAGCAATTTTTTACATTGATGTTATATATACAAGAGATGTCCTAGAAGGACAAGCTGTTCAGCTTCCTCGATGGTCTGAAGTCGTGGGCACAATAGAAATTGCATCGAAGAAATATTACCAATGTGATCGGGACAATTGCAGCTGCAAAAAGGCTTACTGAATTTGTTTCCTCAGAGGATTTGGGGAAGAAGAAACAATCTTAGGAAATCGCCCACCAAATATTTTCGACGGAAGGAGTCCGAGGGTGAACAAAAGAAAAGGAGTTTCCATAAAGAGCTAAGTTCAAAAGACAAAACCCCAAAACCTGACGAATGCTTCTTGTGCAGAGGATCGCACATGATGAGGGAGTGCATACAAAAGTAAGCACTTAATACCTTGAAAGTATTAATCCACCTCCCAAGATCGATCGTTGCCTTTAGTTCAAGTAGTTTAGAATTTAGCAACGACAATAAGGAGTTGTAAGGATCTCGGATGGGAGCAATGCGTTTGTTGAATACGTTACAATATCAAGTGAGGGAAAACATGAATATGAAGCCACATAAAGCATAGAGTAGTGAGCTGATGTTATGGACATTAAGCTAAATGGCTAAATAATTGTGCGATGGTGGACATGAGCGCTACCCATAATTTCATTATCAATTGAGAAGCAAGGCAACTTGGGCTGAACCTAGAGAAGAGCCCGAGTTGGATGAAGGTTGTGATCTCGAAGGTTAAACAGATTTTCGGGCTGACAAAAGGGGTATCTATCAAGATCAAGATATGGAGTGGAAGCACAAATATGATGGTGGTGCCATTAGATAACTTCCAAGTGAGTCTCAGAATGGAGTTCATGCACATGGCGAAGTTGGTGCCAATGTCGTTCCTAAACTCCTTATGCCTTATGAGAGGTGACAACCCTTGCGTGGTTTTAGTTTATGGAGGAGGAACTAAGGACCCATAATAATTATCGGCATTACAATTGAAGAAGGGGGTACAGATAGGTGAATTAACTTTTGTGGTCGTAAAGCTGGAGCCACTTAACGTGGAGGCCATCATTGAACTTGTTATGGCGACGAATGTTTTGAATGAATTCATAAACGTCATGCCATTCGAGTTGCCGAAAACTCTACTGCCACATAGAGGTATAGATCATTACATCAAGTTGGAGCCCGAAGTGAAGCCTCTAGTGAGACCATCATATCGTAAGGCCCCTCTAGAGTTGGGTAAAGCTCAAGAAGCAATTAAATTAACTACTAAACGATGGTCTCATTTGTAGTTTTAAAGCATCATTTGGAGCTCCAATCCTTCTTCCAAAAGAAACAAGATGAGAGCTTCTAATTATGCATTGACAATCAAGCCCTAAACAAGGTGATGGTGAAGAATAAGTATTCAATCTCGCTCATCATGTACTTGTTCGACCAATTGGGCAAAGCAAAATATTTCTCTAAACCTTTAATCGAGCTATTGATAAGTGCACATTACTGAAGGCAATGAAGCGAAGATTACCTGTGTAACTAGGTATGGAGCGTTTGAGTTCTTGGTGATGCCTTTCGACTTAATCAACACTCTGGCCACATTCTACACTATCATGAATCAACTATTCAAGGAGTATATGAATAAGTTTGTGGTTGTCTACTTGGACAATATTGTCATTTATAACCAAACGCTTGAGGAGCATATCGAGTACCTTCGAAAAATTTTCAAGGTTCTCGGGGAGAACACTTTGTTCATAAAAGGGAGAAATATTACTTTGCTCAAACAGAGATTTTGTTCTTAGGGTACTAAATCTATGAAGGTTCCATTCGGATAAATAAATCAAAAGTACAAGTTATGGTGGAGTGATGAACACCAAAGAAGATACCGAAGCTAAGATCATTCCTTGATTTTGTCAACTATTATCGGTATTTTATAACTGGGTATTCAAAGCATGTAGCTCCACTGACGAAGTTGTTGAAGGAGCAGCCTTGGCGATGGTAAGATAAATACAAAGTGCATTCCAAGATCTAAAAGTCGATGTGTTGGAAGAGCCGATACTCAAATTATCAAACTATGAGAAGCCTTTCGAAGTCCCTACGGATGCTTCAGACTCCGTTATTGATGGAGTACTTATGCAGGAGGGTCACCTGATTGCCTATGAGAGCTGCTAACTCAACGAAACCGAATGACGGTATACGGTGCACCAATGATTTAAAATGCGCTATGCGCCAAAAGGCGCTACGGTCCAAAAATGCCCGAGGCGCTAGGCGCTCGCCCGAGCGAAGTGAGGCGCTAAAATATAAAAATATATAATATAATTAATAAATATAATTATTTAAATTTTTAAATAAAAAAATACTATTAAATTAATCTAATAAATATAAATACTATTATTAGTATATAGTTAACAGTATATTATCGAAAGAGGAGAAGAGTGTAAGGGAAGAGTCGGAAGACCGAGGGTGTTGATTGAGAAGAGCGGGAGTGGTAGTTACGAGTGACGATAGTGGTAGTGGCAGCAGCGAGCAGCAGCAATAATGGGAGCGGCAAGCGACGACAGTGACACCGATAGCAGCGAGCAGCGGGAGCGAGAGCGGCGAGCGGAGATAGTGGCAACGGTAACAGCGACAACAAGAGCGGCAGCGGTAGCAGCGAGCAGCGGTGGCAGTAGCGTGAACGACGAGCAGGGTACGGGTTGGGGAAGTCACACTGATATCGATGCTTTAGTTGGTTCGATTGAACCAACTAAAGCACCGGAGACCGAACCAGACCTCAAACGTTGGTTCAGTCGCCTGGTTTAACCCAAGCACTCGCCCGAAGCGCCCGATGCCTGGGCTCGGGCAAGTGCCCAGGCGAGGCCTCTTTGAAGTGCGTCGCTTGGAAATGAAGTGAGGTGCTCGGGCCTCTCCTCGCCTCGCCTTTACGTCTTTTTAAATCACTACGGTGCACAAGAAGGAGATGACAGCAGTGGTCCACTATTTATGAGTTTGCCGGCACTACCTTCTCGGATCATGATTTGTACTAAGAACAAACAACATTGTATTGAGTTACTTCCAAATTCAAAAGAAACTCTCTCTAAAGCAAGCACAATGACAGGACTTTCTAGTTGAGTTTGATATGACAATGAGGTGCAAGTCCGAAAGAGCAAATGTCATGATCGATACATTGAGCCGAAAAGTGGAACTAACCAATGTCATGCAATTGAAATGCGAAGGCTAAACAAATCAGTTGCACTCCAATTGCCTTTCAAGGATCAAAGATGGATTGTACAATGATCCCCAAGTAGTAACCATGAGAAAATTAATCAAAGAGGATACGACACGACTCAAAGGGAATATAGTTTATGTTTGTCGAATGGAGAATTTAAGACAAACTATTGGTCCAACATGAAGATTGATGTAGAGAAATATATTTGAATGTACTTTAATCCTCAAAGAGACATTTGTATGCTGACCCATATTGATAGGTAGCTAATATGACATCATAATAAACATCGGCGAATTTCCACAAACTATTTAAACAAATGGACCTAACAAAGTTGTCATTGTTCAATGACTGCGTGACTTGAAATATTCAAATATGCAAATTTAATTGACATCAAAACAACCTATCCATTTTCCTTTATAGAAAAAACCTATTCATATGTGTAAAATACCAGGCTAACTTGTGTCGTGGATTCAATTTTACTCCTACATTGTTTAGGAATTGGGGAGTCACTATCTCAAACAAGTCCTTTTTTTTATGTCGAGTCTATTCACCGTTTGTAATCGTGCATCTCATATCAATGATGAGCTAGTAGAAAAACAAGATACAAGAAAGTGAGTTATCAGCAACACTAACCAACGTGTTCTCATGAAACCAATTCTACGACCCTTGCTCTTGGAAAAACCAAGATGGCATGAACAATGGGGTACCGGAATTTGCTACACCTCTCCGGCTGCATCAGATGAATCAGACGGCAGAGCAGGGAACCAGAGTTCAATACGCGTCCCCCCGGTACCAAAGGCAGCATCCAAGGCCCGGGGCGAAATGACACGGATGACACACCCATAGCTCTCTAGGATCTCACGAGCAATGGTCAGCCCTGCAACAAAATTCCATGTCATGTTGTCTTCCACCATGCCATCTGCAAAGAGATCCACTCCAAATGGTGTGAGAGAGCGCATTTGAGTCTGCAAGAAATGCAGCGGTGAGGATATGATGAGCTGATCAAGTTTTAGATTATATGTAGGTGCCAGATGCGAACAGAATCAACTCAATTATAATCAGACGGGTAAACATACATTTGTATTGAATAAGATAGCAACTAGACATGAATACGAATAGTCTCTACAGATGAATAAGCCTTCTCATGCCACAAGTTTTGGATGATAGGAACACAAGCATAGTAAGAAGCAATGCATGCTATAAACAAGAAATAGTTTTTGGAAAATTATTTGTGTGGAAGACCAAATTGCAATAGCAAATATCTCACAGCCCATGTAATGTGATTGGCAGCGCAGCCAAACAATATATTTTCACACAGATAAAACTCATTCTATCAAACAAAAATATGATACCATTCAAGACTGAATATTAACTCTTTATACTAATCCATCAATGCCTAAAAGCATAATTTGGTCTCTGATATAAATAAAAAATATTTATTTTTTGGAAAATGATTTATTATGGAAGACCAAATTGCAATAGCAAATATCTCACAGGCCATGTATTGTGACTGGCAACCCAGCCAAACAAAATATTTTCACATAATAAATAAAACTCATTCTATCAAACAACAACATGATACCATTCATGACTGAATATTAACTCTTTATACTAATTCATCAATGCCTAAATGCATATGATTTGGTCTCTGCTATGTCAGAGACATAGAAGTCACATACAGACATCTATTGCTGGTTTATGAACTAACAGTTTATCTGTACATGAAATCCTCTGATGCACAAAAAGGAACCATTCAAAGTGCTCCAATGGAAGAAGAATTGAATAAGCAAGTTGATAATTACCATGTAATGCATGTCAGGCCCGTCATCATCAATTATGACCAGGGCACCACCAGCAGGTGCTCCAGTTGCATATATTTGAACTTTCCCGCCTATGCATGTGCGCAACAAAGCCCCCTCTATCAGATTACTAAGTGCCTGTCGCAGAGAAGATTCTTCGACACCAACCTGGAGAAACTGTGACAGTTCATTAAGTTCCAGTGATCGTTGTTGATTGTCAGCGAGAGGGAGAGCAGCTCCAACCAGATCTTTCAATATATCAGAAACAACACATGGTCTGCCTGACATAAACATCAGAGACAAATGTCATCCAGAGTTCCAGGCAATCTAGTGAAGTTCATACTTCACAATATATGGCATCAAATAGACCAGCAAGTTCTATTTAGAATACAAACATAAGTCTTCTAACTGTAAAGGAAAAATAGTAGAAGTCTCAAAAAGTCCTTTATAGATGCACAGGACACCCACATAAACAGTAGATTCTTAAGAAACATTACTGATATACAAGGAAAACCACAGATTCTGAATGCTCCACAACCATAGTATGTTCCTCACAAGGAATTAGGCCATATAACTTCTGTTCGTTTAATTCAGCTGTAGTAAGAGAATTTTGTCAAGACTAATTTTAGTGTCATGAACTTAAAATACAAAACAAATCTGTTCTTGACAATTTTAGTCATTAAGATTTAACAGGTTGATACAATCTAATCGTAGGTGATTAGATAAAGGCAAGATCTTGCTCTCCAGTTTTTACTAGGAATAAGCAAGTTTGCACATAAAAGGTCATGTGTTCCTTTGGAAAAATCTCTTTATCATCTATGGCTGGGAGGAAATATGGAAATTTAACAGGTTTCTTAAAAAATGATCTGACTTTTCTTTATTTTTTTCTCTGAAATGAAAAGTAAAGTTTCCCATCTCTTCCACCTGTTAAACCTTTCAACACATGTTTGGTAACGAACAACTTCCAAATTTCCAGCACTCCAAACATACAGAAGGATAAATGAAAACTGTTGTCTTTCCAAACTTCTTTGTGTTGCCTCTTTCATCATATCAAACAATAAACTCCTTTGGGGCATATGAAGAATTTTTTCCGATATTTGCTTCTAACAAAAAGTGTCTTTGACGGAGAAGTGCCAAGCTAATGCAACGAGTAACCCTCCAAGTCACTCTAAGGTTTGGAAAAGATAATAGATGGAGATATACTACTATGGCTGTTTTCATCTCAAAAGCAACCAGTTCAAGCTCCCTCAAACTACTGTGAAAACTATGATATCAAGTTCAAGGAGCAGCATGTCTCAAAAATATCAAGGATCAGTATCAGTCCAGTCTGTTCTATGCTAAAATTGTGTTCTCAAAATTGTTGTATAATCATTTCTCTCTGTGGCTTTGTCTCTATACATTGTTGATAACCAGTTAACAATAAATGGCTGATAAGCAATCTTGTTTTATCAGAACTTCTGGGAAATGGTTACAGAAACTGCTAATAGATACTTTTTTTCTGTAAATTAAAATTTATGTTATCTTACTATATTTTACATGATCATTAAACTCCAACAGTATGATGTTTACTCTTTAACTTATTTGATAAAAGGTTTTTAATAGTTTGAGATACTAAAATATGCCAGAATATAAACAAGACAATTTTTTCTCAAAGAGGAATACTTGAATAATGGGAGAATGCTTTGCAACTAGCAAGTATAATAAGAGACTTTGCCATGATAAGTAAATTAACTTTGCAAAAAGGCTAACCTGATCGACAAAGGTAAACTTAGAACTTGAACTCAGAAATCGTACACATTCCATGTAAATTTCTTTAGTGAGGAAAAACTCATATTTAAAGTGTTCCTCTGGTTGGCTAACTTTTTTTCTTTATCACAGGTCACTTAAATTAAACAAATGGAATGGCTGTTTTTACAGATCACAAAAAAATGTCAGAGAATGAAAAGTTCTCTTTCGGAATTTAATGCAATAGATTACCTGGTAATGTTTTGTTTTAGTGGCACAAGCCAAAGAGGTGGCATCGGCATTGCTAGGTCTTTTTTTCCAGAGCTTAGTGGTAGCACAGGTTCCATCTTCTGCATACTATATGTTTTGTTCTCGCTTGAATCATTCTCAGATGGCAGTGACCTCGACAATTCTTGGTGGCTGAACTTAGGATCATGCATCTTCTTTATTGTTTCTTCATTGTATCGTACTATATTAACCTGGGAAAAATCCAAACAAGGGCTATTAGAACCATTTCTTACCGTGTAGAAGTGGTACCTTAAACTTGCCCACCACAAATTCTCAACCAATGATCAACATATGCAATCTAAGCTGATATCAACAAAGCCATGCAAGAATGTCTTAGCTATTAAATGACCTTTCTACCAAATAAACTCAAGTCTAAAAGCAAAAGACATCAGGGGTTACAGGTCATACACAATGACAACACAATCCCCATGGTCCACAGGCCTAACCAAAGAATTGGATATGTTAATAATGTGTAGATTAAAAAAAGAAAAAATGTTGTTGGGATTTGTGGCAGCAACTTATGCCCATTGAAATTCCAGAATAAAAGCACCAATTTTTTTTTGTAGTTATACTCAAACGAACTTGTCATGACAAACATGTGGGCTTTTTATCCACTTTAAATATTTCTATTCATATAATACCATAGGTGAATCATTTTGTGGCTTTGGTAATGAAATTAACACCTTGGTGAGATAGGCAGAATCTTGAAGCTGCTGTAAGGCATCTTTCATATGTTCACCCTGCATAAGTAAGTCTTCGATGATATCATATGAAATCTGCCAAGGAATATAAATATCAAATTCCAAGATGGCAAAAGGTTTCCCAGATGTAAACAGTTTCAAGTACAAAAGACAAACCTCACTTCTCTTGACATGAACAGATAACATTTTTGTCAGAGCTCTAATGCTAGAAAGAGGTGCACGTATCTGTCACAATTAATTATATTAAACAAGGAGCAAAGCAATGCACCTACTACACAATCTGGAAAGACTTACTTGTTCAATCAGATGATTCATTCTGACACTATTTTGCCAAGAAGACTGTTGAAGAAGCATTGCTTTCTGGAGGTGTCAAAAGAATCAAAAACAGATATATAAGTAAATAAAGAAAGACTAATGAATGAAGCAAGAATCAGACTCTTAAAAAAGGAACACATTATTCACTTATTATATGCAAGATACGAAAAAAAATAATTAATTGAATTACTACAAACTGACTTTATTGCTCAATGAGTACGCTGCCAAGAGCTGTTCTGGCTGAACTGCTTTTGCCACTAGGGTTGGTCTACTACTGAATGATTATGACATGTAGGAAGATGATGCTCAATTTGAAAGGTCTAATACACTGATAGAATAAGCAAATAATTTCACTAAAACCAGCCATCTTCAAGATCCAAAGTCCGAAGCATAAGCAAACATAGAAAGGTTCCACTACAGCTTTAGTGGTATCAGAAAAAGAGGAAAAAGAATAAAATCTACCAATTCTCAAGTGTAGCCATATGCCAAAAGAGCAACAAAATTGAATATCAGATGGAAATGTGAGGAATAAAGCCTAAAGCTAGGTGTGGTGTAGAATGGTGATAAATGATGGATGACAAAGGTAGCAAGAGACAAGTCAAAGGATTCTTAATAAGATCCAACTGAATGAAGAGAGGACAACAATATCTGAAATATCTCACTTGTAAAATGAGAGGCTCATGTCTCTCATCTGGATTCAAGAGAAAAAAGCCCAAAGGTGAGAGGCTGGTGACTCTTAGTTTCCTAGAAAAATTTTCTGAATAGAACTCGGTGGCAGGAAAGGATCCATGTAATGGTTGCCAAATTGTTCGGAAATCATGGTTGTTGCTGTTATTGTCAACCTAAACTCCATGCATAAAGGAAAAGCATAAGATCAGAAGCTACCTGATCCATGACATATGCTGTGGCCAAAGATCGAGAAATCACAATAGCTCTTGATCTTTGTTCAGTTGTGAATTGGCCATAAGCTTTCATCAAATCTTCACTGAAAGCCTCAATTTCCCAGGGTTTCTTACTAGAATATGGTGCTCCACCTAAACAATCATCTTTAGGTGAGCAAAAGGGCACACACAGTTCACCACTATCCACATTCTCACATGAATCCAAATCCTTCTTTGGTAGTTCTGCAACTAGAAATCCTACAACAAATGGATGCTTAACCATTGGCAGAACAAGAGCTCCAGTCCCAGATATCACTTCCACCTACAACTCAATTACTATGAATCTATTAGCAGATTATAAATGAACCAATTGTCATAATATATACCAGAAATAAGGTCAGGTGACATACTTTCTGTTTCGAGAGAGCAGTTTCAGCTGCACGTAAACCTGATGGTATAGAAAAATTACCAACTAATATCACACAATCTGCACTTTCAGAAACATCAGTTTCTGGATAAAAAACAACTCGCCGTAATTCTAACTGGTCCATTATGTAACTGCCAGCTGGCCTGACATACACCTGCACAGATATTTAAGGGCACGTTAACATGAAGGAAAATATCATGAAGACCACATAACCAACAAAGCGAGCTGTTACCAGGGTGTCCTTTGGACAAAGAAATGTGAACTAAAAACTATAACAAGAATTTCTCATGGAGATTGAATGCAAGAATTTGCAGGCAGAGTGAAAGAGAGCATAGAAACCAAAGAAAGGGCTTTATACAACTTAAATATTGTTATTTGAACATAATGCATAAAGCAATTATGAGTATGTTTCAAAAAGATAATCTAACAAGATAGATTGCTCAATACGGAAGCATGTCAAAGGTAGACAATCCAATGAAGAAGCTTGCACAACAGCCTAAATTTTTAGTCTAGAATCAACTATAGACAAAACTAAGGCTCTATTTGTCAAAGAGGACCATAGCTCATGGAACTAATCCTGGAGGAAAACATCATGGTGGACGACTAATGACCTATCATGTGAGTTCATAACAATTATACGTAGCATGGATTAAAAGAATAATAACAATAGCAGGAAATGAGTATGGAATGAACGTAAGCACTACCTTAGACAGTTGGCATAAAGAAACATAAACATGGTGAGATTTTATGCATAAGCTAACAATTTTTTAAGGCCTCTGATAGAAAAGAAGAGACATTACATTGGGGAATAAAATAGGGTTTCTAATATAACAACAACAAGCTGCAATGTTCCAACTACTTGGAGTGGGACAATGTATCTTTTCCTGTCATTGAGCTCTAAGCAATGCAATATGTCTAGTTAAATTAAGAGAACTCAACCATCTTGTTATAGTTCTAAAATGCCAAGGTCCCTCTTCCACTTTAATCACCCCACCTTTCCTCAATGAACAATGTCTTCATCAATACTTCTTGATACTGATCTACTTTATAAATAATCGTAGTGACGTACATATATTTTATCAAATCAAAATAATTATTGTTTAATCCTCTCTTTTCTAAAATGTGTCATCACAAATCTCTAGAAAGTCGATCATACTTTGTTTTTGAGTCAATGAAAACCATGTAAAAATCTTTCTTCTCTCTATATAGTTTTAGTTGTCACAATAAACAAATAGCATTCAAGATTGATCTTCCGGGCATAAAATCAAATTAATTCTAAAAATAGCCATTTCACATCTTATTTTTATTGAATCACCCTTTTTAAGAGTTCCATGATATGACACAATAGTTTGATCTCTCTATGGTTAGAGTAGTTTAAAATCTCTCCTGTTCATGTAAATTAGTAATAAAAAGCTCTTTCTCAATACATTATACACCCTTTTTATCCTCAATTTTTTGTTAAAAAAATTAGTCAACAATATACCTTTTGATCTCCTAAACTATTCCACATCCTAATAGGGATATCATCATATTTATGCTCTTACCTAATTTGCTAACTTTAAAATTTTCTTCAGTTAATGTTTCTAATTATACAAATAAATCTATAATTTCTAAACTTCTAGTTCAACAATATACCTTTTGATCTCCTAAACTCTTCCACATCCTAATAGGGTAACAATCGTATCTATACTCTTACCTAATTTGCTATCTTTAAAGATATTTCTTTAGTTAATGTTTCTAATTTTACAAATAAATCTATAATTTCTAAACTTTTAGTCCCTATTATTGTCTAAGGCAAAGTATCAACAGAATGTTCATTAAATAGAATGTAGAAATAATTCGTGCTTCTGAAATATATTGATGTCTGAAAAGTACCTCCATCTTCAACGACAAAGGAAAATAAGCATTAGATTTTAGATAATTTTACTTACAACTTCTTGAAAAAAACCACTGGCTTAATAGGAAGGAATCAATTAGAATGAAAATTGAGGATTCTCTGCTGTGGACTTCTAACTCTAGGTTTTCATGTAGTTATGATGACCTAAGTATCATTTGCTTCTACTCAGGATCTAATACAAACAAGATGGTCACAAGCAGAGTTAGATATAATTGGCTGGTACCTACAGCCGTCACCAGTACATCTTAATCAATATAAGTGGGTCTCGTATATTAGGAAGACCCAAGAGTTCCAAGGCCAATCCACAGAAAGCAAAAAAGTCCTCAGTGTATGTTAAGCCATCAAATACTCGCAAGCTTAAATATTTTGCTAACCTCATTTACAGGCAAAGATGCTTATATTTTTGACTGGTCTCAAAGAATCAAAGGATTCAAGGAGAAACTCATCCTTATTAAGCTTTGTTTCAAAAAAAGATGTGGTTAAGTACTAATACTTCCAGAAACCTGTGTGCTTCAGAAATTCATGAAGTTTTTCGTCTTATACTAATTTGGTTGTTACACCAACTGATGCCATTTTGTTTCTCATGTCATCACCCTCTGAGTCTTTACCTCATATTCGACACTCACAAGAACATTACAGCAAACACCTAAACTACAATTACTCAACGTATGTAACTTCTATTAAAATCTCATCTATGAGCGGGTCTAATCAGCAACAACTCAGAGATTATCATGTTCCTGCTTGTCGAATAGACCACAGTAAGCGATGGCATCAGTTGGTAAGCAAACTGGGATCCCTTAACACGACCACATGAGACAATTCACGGAAGAGAACCAGACTGACCGACAAGACGGCGTCCGGATCCACAACCATGCGAAACAAATCGAGCTGCTCGAGGCAGAGGCGTTGGAAGTCAGGGCTCGGCAGGACAAGCCCTTCCTTCCCCTGTTTCTCCACCCGCTGGGTGAACACCACCGGCGACGACGGCGAGGCCCGCTGGATGGCGGCGGCCAGCGCCGCGGCGGAGGAGGGGACCAACTCCGCGGCGTCGTTCGAGTCTGTGAGGGCGACGGGATGGAGAGAAGAGTGGATTCTGAAGATCGGAGAAGGGTATCGGCTTGTGGTCGATTTGGGCCGAAAAGGCGAGGGGTTGTGGAGTCCCAGAAGAACGGGATTAGTATGAATGAGATGAAGCCGTGTAGGGAAGCGGGGATCGATGCAGTAGAAGAGCGAGTTCGCCGCAGCGATGGCGGAGGGCAACATCGCCGGCTGCGCGGCGGTGTTCGATGTAGAGGATGGTGGGCGTGGGAGAATGGGGGTTGGGAAGAGGAGGCAACGGTTTCTTGGAGATGCTCTGCGTTCTTATCCTCGTCACGAAGCTGCCATAAATTTTTAGCGAGTCACGAAAGTACCCACTTTCTTAGCCCAGAGACTTTCTCATCCCACGTGGCTTTGGCCGGTCGGGGTAAACAATGAGGAGAACAAAGACGGGCGAAGTAGCAGCGCAACTTACACCCAAAGTGCAATTGACGAAGACGGGATTATATCCACAACCTCTTTCTTTTTCTTTTTCTATTTTTTTTTTTGGTCCTATAAACCTCGTCATATCTTCAATCTAAAAATGGACTAAATTTGGAAAACAAAAAAAAAAAATTGGTTTACATGAAATATAATCTATCATACTAAATATTAATCTGTATTGAAACATCTTGGAGTTCAAATTCTAAATTTTATTTCTAGCTTTGACGAATAATTAAAGCCATTATTTCATTTTTGAATGAACAATACCCAATATAAGCAATGACTAAAGTGTGAAAGAGATGCACCATCATGACCCAACAACAAATCACCCAAGTATATAAATAATTACTATCAAATTGGCATAACCGAGTCAAACATATCGAGCACACCTGCACTAAGCAGTGAATTGTGGATGGATTACATAACCTTGTTAAAACTTGTTGGTATTCGTCTATGGAGGATATGATGGATTGCACAACCTTCTTGTTGCCTGGATGAAAAAAAAAAGAGAGAGAGAAATTATCTCCAGTTGACTACCATCAAGTTGAAGAGTAATGATACATCGGCAAAAGCCAAAATAGGAAGACAAGGTAACATAGACAAATTCTTGACAAACCTCTAAATCAAAAGTTGGAATGAGATAGAGTATAAAAAGATGCACATAAATAACCAATAACTAATCTAAAGGTGCCTCGTGTAGAATTGGCTCACATCCAATATCTACAACCGGTTTTCCACCAAGTGTTACTGTATTAAACCTGTTAGCTTCATAGGCACGAAGAGTGCCGTTTTTGTTGGGAAGTTGCTGGCAAACTCTCAACGACGATTTTAGTGAGTTTATCTGCTCTCAACATATGAAGATTTTAGAGCAGGTCGGAGCAGTCTATACATTTTCATGACAATGCAGGATTTCAATTAGTAGATGCCTCAGTCGGATCATTTTTATATTTCGACAACATATCTAAGATTTCACACCGAGGTCTAAAGATTATTGTAGAATCATCAATTATTAGATACATAGAAAGAGGTACTAACCTTCATATATGGACAGGAAGTACAACCTCCATGAATAGAGCACCCTTCACCATTTGCAACACCGGGAACAACAGCAAGTTCTTTGATATCACTTGGTATAGCAGAATTTAGACCATGAGACCCATTCATTGATGTCCTTGATACTGAATCCGATAAGACTGGAGATTGTTTTACATCTTGATTCCCTTGAACCCAGTAATCCACGAACTGTGGCAACTATGGAAGTCAACATTCCAGATTCGGTTCCTAACACAAACTGTAGGTGATCATCGATGTCCCTGTCCAAAGCTTTCTGTACCTGGTTTTTAATGAAATCCAAAATGTTTTGGGTGGAACGTACAACTCCCATTCCTCTCCTTTTTGCTTCCATTGCCAAAGAAAACATTTCACCAGGAACTTCAAAATGAGCTGTTAAGAATGCATCACAGTACAGCTCTTTTATTCTCTCCACTACTTCATGACCAAACATATCATGCACAATGCAGTTACCATCCTGTATGTTAAAGTTGAACGAGTATCATGATCAGCAAAGGCAACAGACAAACACACTGGAATTACCAGATATTGTTAATTTTTATTAGAGAAAGCATTTGCAATAACTTTTATTTAAACACAAGTGTCGGTAATAACTAAAGAACTACTCAATTTCCATATAAACCATGGTCTGTCTAATATATTGTTAGATTTGAAGCCTTTTAAAATCCCTACACTGTGAATTGTCCCTGCCCCATGTCAACCCGCGTTCATTATAATAACTCAGAATCTAATGTGGATACAACTTCAACTCCATGAGAAATACAGTGCATTAAATTGACAAAAAGAATTCATTTGTAGCACAACTGCATGTCTCCTTTCCCATAAGCAATTTAAGGCACATTCTAGCATGTCTTATCAATAATTTGAAACACTCAAGTAAAATTTCTAAAAATTTCTTCAGGATAATGCATCAAAAAGCACCTCAGACATGTCTGTGTTAGTAGCTTTCTTTCTGTGATATAACCAAGCAATACCAGAAGTGTTCAGTAGTACATAATTACATTAAGCTACAATAAGAAGTTGGTCAAAATAATTTCTATAACCAACTGAACATGTATAAAACCTTATAACTAATAATATTGCGAATGACAGCCAAAAATCAAAGTAGCATTTCTGTGTAATAAATGCTGATTAAAGAAAGGAAGAACAGTGCAACGGTCGACAAACCTGGTAGTAGTGCAGCCTCTTCAGTAATGATCTTATGGAGTTCCTGTTATGCTCTGGATGTATTCTGATATTTCTTCATCTGTCATGTCAGCCATTTGGTGAAACAACTCCACAATATTTGCACCCATGTAAGAATCAGGACCATACCAAACATTTAAATCCTGTACTTGAGCAAATGCCTAGCAAATATTTTATTAGAGAAAAATCAAATTACAAATATATGAGATTAGTAATCCAAATTGATGCAATGTGCTTCACTAAAATATGCAACTACCAGATATGAAATGCAAAATCTAAAAGGGAGCAAAGAGTTTACGAGCATTACCAACCTGAAAAACTGTCTGCACAACATTAGATGAAGTACAAGTGATTGTAGGCACTAGTTCATGTCCATAGGCCTTAGTCTCCAAGGAAGTATTTATGTAGATCACATGCAATGAAGGAGGTGAATTTGAAGCTGCCTCCAAAACTGCATATATGTCAAACTCCCTGCTGCATCCACCAAGGAGCAACCAATTAGTTCATTGGACATTCTGTACACACCAACCTGCATGAAACCTACTGTGGTTAAGAGTCTTCCAAACGATACCACTGTGCAAGATAAACCAGTTAAATGTACTTCAAGATGCATTCATGCTTGTTTCTAAAAGCAAAGAACAAACATGATCGTTGTTAATTATTATTATCTCAAAACGAGTTAGGATAAAATCTAAACTCAAAAAAGTTTAACAGTCTAACATTCACAATGAAAATAATTATAAAAAGAATGCATTTGATTTTCCTTTTCATGAATGTAGGCAGAGTACAAGAGGCTGATGAGACTCAATATGTGATTGACATGTAAACTTAAATGTATGCATGTTGCAACATCTGAACTGCGCCGTTGTAGGAGATTCACAGAGCAGTATAAGATGATGATGGAGACATCTCTGCGAAAATAAAATGAAGAATTGTGTTAAATGTATATAATAATTGACAAACATCATAGCAAGACAAAATTTGAAAAGTTCAGAGACCTGAAGATATATTCCACTGTGCTAGAATAAAACCAAAACATAGTTTTTATAAAGAGAACATTAGAGCCTTTAGAACATATGAGTATAGTTCTTTTAAAATCAAGAAGCCATACATCTGAGCCTGCCAACAAACAACTATTTAGTATCCCAGTGACAAGATAAAATCCTGAACTGTCGTACTGAGGCATGCCAAACTACCAAGTGCATATTGTAGCTGTCTGACTGGGTGCTGCTATAGGTATCTTGCAGTGCCAAAGGTGTGCAAAAACTCTTTTATCTGACTGACAGGCTAGTTATGATCCATCCAAGAACTGGTAAAGTTCATGTCCATAGGCAACTCTTGGGCAAAATAGTAAATACAAACGCATCTGCTGGATCATGACCAAACAACAATCCAATAAAGAAACAAAGAAGATAACTGCTCTGAAGAGACAATCTCCAAGTTGTCTGACAACAATTAAGTAATAGGCTCTAAGGAAAGATGGCATGACACCAAATAGGTCTTGTCACAGACCATCTAAGTTCATTATAGGTTTGATTACACCCTAGGTTCTAAACCAAATTTGTATTTCTCTTATCAGGAATTGACAAATCAATCCACCCATTGACTGGTAAATGAACTGTCCAATTTTGGGCAGTCTGTCCACATGTGGTACTCTTGCGGCAGTGTGTTATGGTACCATGTGACAGTACATGGATCCGGTCCAGTTACAAGTCAGTATGGATCTGGTACCCGAAATGTAGAACCATGATTCATACTTGGTGAGTGTTTGCAACATCATATAAGTTTTGAAAGTTTTCCAAGTCAATAGAAATAATTATAACCTTCAGTTGTGAAGACCTAATCAACCACTATCAATGTTCAAAACCTTAAAGCAAATAATCTGACTATAATGATGGGTTCTTTGGAGCAAAACCTTAGTTCCAGCAGTTGATTGCGTTTATATACTGTTACTGAAAAACTATGAACTTGTAACTTGTACTTTTGTAAATATCTTAAGGGAACACAGAACAAGAAGAATGAGTACGCAAAATGTTCATTGATAAAAACAAATGAAAACCACATACCTTCTTAAAATCAGCCTGATCAAGTATTGCACCAACATTTTCAGACATGAAGTCCACACCAAGTACTGCAATATATTTGCATCCAGCTTCTGCCATTTTAACAGCCCTATCTGCCATTACCGAGGAATCAGATATATGGATGTGAGGCCACAACTTCTGTGCAGCAGTCAATATGCCTTGGACCTCTGGATCCACGTAAAAATGTGCAACAACACCGATTTTCTTTTCTCATACGACACTCACCAGTTCTTTAATTTTTTATTCATCCGGAGATAAAACATTGCCTGCAATTACACTATAATGGGATGATGAGAACTTGTCAAAACTTCCGTTCATGTCGAACAGAAGAGTAATGCAATGAATTCTTCTTTCTGCACGACACCAACATAAGATGAAGTATACATACATCTGTTTATAACGAAATATTCATCTTCACTACTGTGGCACATCCACAATTTGTCAGCATGGTTCGGCACAAGGTATGCATATACAAACACAAAGTCCTCTGTCTGGCAGAGAGTTTGTCCACTAAACTAATATTAGGTACTACGCCTGCAATTGATGGATTGATAATTGTGGACATAGCAAATAGAGTTCAAGACCACAGTAGTTCTGGCTACAGTAGAATAAAGTACAACAACAGCACTGCAGGTGTCTAGACGAGTAAAAACAGTGACAATCAAACAAATACAATCAAAGATCAAGAACATGCAAATAATGAGAAAATAAGAACCCGTCCACGAGGCGACCGAGGCGGTGGAAGGGAGACCGGAGGCGACGGCGGAGTAGGGGAGCGGGGGGTCGGGGGTCTGGAGGGAACGCAAGGTGAGGGGCCGCGGCCGCCGATGAAGGCGTGCGGTGGAGGGGAGAAGCGGCTTATGGATAGGAGTAGGGCTTGATATGAGAAACCTTGGAGTTACTTTGGCTGCTTCCATTACCACCGTAGTCTCTCTATCTCTCTCTCCGTTTCTTGTTTCTTGATGGCTTCTTCTCCTTCTCCGGTTAATGCTCTGCAATAAATAGGCGAAGGGGCCAAAGAATCGATGGGAGGCAACCGCCTCCGGAGGGAGACCGGAGAGGTCACTGAGCGGTGCGGGGGCCTGCGGGGCCACTTCATACTTGTTGTCTTAAATGGAAAAATTAAAAAATGCATATTATATATATAGGTTTAAAATCTATAAAAGGATGAATTTATCCCAATGAATTTAGTATAGCTTATTAATCATTAGGGACTATGATTACTAAGAATTATTACGATAGTCAAATAATAGTTTGTTGATGAGGATTTAATGCGAAATTAATTTGTTTTGTGAATATATATACATATATATTGAATATGTAATTTTAATTTTTTTTTAAAGATCATAGAATTTTATTATTTTCTTGGAACAGCAATATCCAAAGAATGGAAAGGTGAGGAAAATATGGTGGTTTGAGTTGATGCATGGAAGATGACCATTTCCCTCTTATCTCGCTCTCTCCCCCTACCCCAACATCACAGCCAAGTGCCACTTTCTCTCTCCTGTGCCGTCACATTGGCTTCTCTTTTCTTTGAAGATTTATGTTGGACTCTCGGGATCAGTGCATGTCTAGAGGATTAACACAGCACTGGTGGTGAGTGTGGCTGAATAAGTGTACAAATAATATTGCAGCAATGGTGGTGAGTGTGATTTTTTTGCTTTTATTAGACCTTTATATGTGTCAAATTTGGAGAGTTAAAAGTGATTCGGATTTGACGACTTCACGGAGGAGTGCAGGGAAGCAGCAACCGTGACACCAAAGTTCCATGAACTCTTTCGGGCCCCTCATTAGTTAAGCTCACGAGTACAGGATGAGGAGACGATCACAGGTGTTGAGGTCGACGTATGCGGTTTCTGTTGGGTTCATCGCCCGTGATAAAGATACTATTCACTTCACAGGTTTAGCGTATATATTTAAAGTATTATTATCAAATTTGATCTAATTAATATTTTCTCAACTGTGTTCATTAAAAAACGAAAAAGGGACGACAATCATTTGCTTTGATATCCTTCATACAAAACCAATATATCACGACGATGAACATATTTATGAAGCGGAGGCAGAGCTGAAATAGTTTCATGTATCTTGGAAAAATGAGATACAATCGATATGCTTATCTCCGCTAGTTTCTTGTCATACTAGGAAAAAGCACTTCTGGAGAGATTCCGCGCCACCGTCACCACAAGATTTAAACAATTAACGCAATAGAGAACAAACGAGCTACCAGAATAAATCATTAACGCATCAGAGAACAATATCAGATCCACTATACAAAACTTTACAAACGAGACCGCCCCATTCATTGTAAATGCAAAAAAGTGCAGGTTAGCAGAAGCCTTTCTCTCAATTGGATACACGAGTTAACGATTTCTTGTGAAGAAAGGATGCAAGAGAGCTGCGTTTGCTGCCAATCGGTCTGCAGGATCGTATCTCAGAAGCCCCTGTAAAAGATCGATGAAGTCCCCAGCTGAATGATCCGAGTGCTGCATCACCAGATTCTACAAAGAAAAGCCATCATAAGACAGCTCGAATCATCACAAAAATTTTTGGCTTCAACACAAGGGGAGATATGAAGCACAAAAACCGACACACTGTCCTCCCAACTCTTTTATATTAGCAAATAACGGGTAATTAAATGATAGATAAATCTGTATTAAATAGGGTAGTACCTGCAGCCGAGGAAGTTTCAACACAGCTTTCATGCTCTCTCTTGAGGTTGCACCCTCGGGCCAATTCAAATGACCCCTTCGAACATACCTCTCGGCATCTCGGCTGCAAGAAAATTATAGGGACAAACAGTCGATTACAGCTACTCGATGCAGGTTGCAGTAATTTTAAACACTTATAAATATATCAATATATCAGGGGCTTACGCTGCAAGTCGCAGCATGTTAGAAGGTAATGGTCCAAGAACCCGCTCCATCATGGCCAGGTGTTCCAAGTTCTCATGGGTCTGAAACAAAGTCTCACCCTGCAGCAATGTTTCATGGCTTTGAGTTATGCCGAAGAATGTTAACAGATTTTAAAACAAAGATGCTCCTCTCCGATAAACATACTGAGCAAAGTTCAACAAGAATACAACCGACGCTCCAAATATCACAGGGATAGCTCCATCCAAGTCCTAAACTCAATCATTAATATTATCAAACAATAAGTAAATGGATGCAAACAAAATGCTCTTTGTTCATTAAACAGAACTCACCCAAGATAACCTCAGGTGCCCGATAATGTCTCGTAGACACTACATAACTATTGTCGTGACGATCATAAGTTGTGCTTCCAAAATCAATCACCTTGATGGCACTTGATTTTGGCAATCTCTTGAAGTAGGAACCCTGTTTCGGAGATCGGGATGACACCTAAGTAAACAGTTGACTATTAGTGCTGCAATGGCATTCCAATGGTTATTTAACCACAAAGAAACGAAGGATTCAGCTAACCTATTACTAAGAGCAAATGTCAACCATAAGGTCAAAGTTATTTTCAACAAACTCTAAGCTACATCATTTAAGACAGAAATAGAATAGTACTTTGTAATCAGGTACTTTGATGTACTCCGGAGAAACAAGAAGAATATTCTCAGGCTTTAAATCAGTGTGAATGAGGCGCATGTCATGCATAACTGCAAACAAATAGATAAAAGGAAGTGACTACAGAAGATTCAGAAAAGTTAAAACCACTGGTAAGAGATCATCAAATCTCAAGTAACAGTGGCCAATAGTAAGCAACGAGATACAAGCCCCTCATGAGAGTGAAGGCGTTGTTCCATTGCAAAGCTATTATTATGGCCCAAGAATTTAGGCCTTTACTACCACACTTTTTATAGGTTATATAACCATAAGGGTAAAAACAAAACAAGCAGAAAAACACAGATGAAGATGAACAATAAAAAAAAAGATGTGGAAGTACTGTCTACACACATGCTACACATTCCAATAGTTGTCTGGCAAACTCGCGGACAAGATCAATTGGAAATGAGCGATAACTGTTTTTGCGTAGAAAATCGTATAAGCTTGGACCAAGCTTCTCAAATACCTGTTAAGATCATTTAAGTTGACAGATATTTTCAACTCCCAACTGTATTTGGGAAAGTAGGGAAATTATCACAACTCATATACTTACAATACAGATATGGTTACGATAGTCAAACCAGTTCCGTATTTGCACACAACTGCAAGAATGCACCATCTTATACATGTATAATCTTAAACCTACTAAAACAACTCAAAAGAGTAAATCTAAAAATTAGAGGCAACATAAGTGATGCACAAGACTTACCGACTTGCATTCTTATCATACTTCCCAAGCTGTTGCAGCATATTAATCTCTATCATAGCAGCTTCTCTGTACTTATTGATGCCCCGGACAATTTTGATGGCTACCATTTCCTCCCTTTCCCTATCCCAACATTCCAGAACCTGCCCAAAGGTACCTGAAATCACAGGACAAGAAAAAGTGATGAAATGAACTACAGGGGGGAAAGATGAACCACTTGGAAACTGGCAGAGGACAGCATTAGCAGTAAATGAGATAAATCCCACTGAGCTTCCATGCAAGGAGAAATGATTTATATGAAAGATTAGGAGGGATATCAACTTGCCTTCACCCATTTTGCTGTGAATCTTATCTGCCAAAAAAGAAAAAAGAAAAGAAAGTATGAAGTCAGATAAACAGTAGCAGCATCCACAGAAAGCAAAACGATGTCAATACAAGAAAATCCAACAATGTCAAAGCAAAAAAAACATATTTTAGAAACATTGTAGGTGATAACTCATAGTAGATTGAATAATTAAGGATGTTACTGTTTTCAAAACATTAATCAATAAAGTATAAATAATAAGACAGACTTGTGATAGATGAAAAATAGATTAGATCATAGATAGTAATCAAAAACAACCATGAAGAATAGATATATTTCTTTAATCCTATGATAAAACTTGGGTATCACAATCTTATATACTTTATAAAAAATTGACTCAAAATATATCACTTTGCCAAATAATCAGTCCAATTGGCTAAAGGCATTAAGAAGTTGTCAAAATGATGCAAACTCTGGCATATACTGAAGGTTTCTAGAAAGACAGACTTTTTAACAGATAGATCACACACCATATACAGCAAAACCAGCAGAGAGAAAGAAAATTGGGAAAAAATGATAAGTATGATTACAGCGAGAGGTTAAATTTTCTCCAAGTTCAAACTTGTAATGTCCATCTTTATCATCTCCTCTCCAAGGAGGGGAAGCATCTCGTTCCTGATCCTTTGCAGACTGGGATGCACAAGTGTGATCTGAAGCACCCCCCGAAGGAACCAAGCTCTTCAAGTTAACTTCTTGTCCACATAAGATACCTATTTGAGCCTACAGACAACCATTGATTTATTTTTCTCCCATCCATCAAACAAAATCATTATTTCCTTATAAATTTATTTTCTTCACTTTCGTGATGGACATTCAGAAAACTGGTTGCTGTTGACAAACAAGAAAGCCTAAAGCCACTCTACAAGGAACAATATCAAGCTTTATAGAATGTCAAGGGCCAAGCACATGCTAATATGAATATGCATTTATCAGATCAAAATTCCTTATAATACATTAACAAGCCAGTGGATTAATCCTCACCTAAGAACAATTGCAATATCTGATAAACAAGAAACTCACCCTGTTGTGTCAGTGACTTTTGTTAGAATACGAATATAAGTTCAACATAATAGCTATCACAGACATCAATAGCTTCACGTAATGACAAAGAAAAAATGGAAACATTGAAAAAAGAAGTTAAATGAAAGTTAAAATTATCTCTCGATCACAATTTCCTGTTTAAAAATGATAAGTGAAGGGAATTGATTTTCAATAAATAATTCGTTCCTTTCTTTTAAAGAGCACGATATACAAATTCGACTATATTTTAAGGGAAAAAACAGCGTCATGTCTGCTTCTTCCAGCTATCTATTCATAAGAACCAAGAAACATATCAAGTTCCTACACGAAGAGATACTCCGCCGCGAATCCAGATCTGCCATATCATAAATCTTCTAAAATCATGGTCAATTTCCAAAAATTTATCCGCTTATTTATGGGAAAACATTGATACTTTTCTAGCTCATACTACGAAGTCTTCAAAATCATGCAGAAAAAAACAAAAAAGACGACGACGAGCACCAGCGAAGAAGGATACACAACGGTTGCCCAGATCCATCAAGATAGAAACAAAAAAAGATAATTGAAAAGACAAACTACAAGATCAAACACGAAATATAAAAGAAAGAACAAATAAAAAGTAAATTCCGAGATATCACCTCATCTTACCGCTAGATCTAAAGAAAAACTGCCCTTGATCTACCCGATCCGAGATCAGATGATAAAATAGAAGAATCAAAACAAGGGAGAACAACAAGGGGGCAATACCTTGGCCGCGGTAAGGGGGTCAACGTCCCACCCTAACCTCGGGCGCTTCCGGGGCCGGCGATCCATCAGAGGGTGGGGAAACTCCTTCAAGCATTCGATCTCCATGATCGACTCGATTCGAGAGAGAAAGAGGAGGGAGTAATTGAGATCGGAAGACGGAGATGAGGAGGAATAGGATTCTTGTCACGGAAGAAACGTTAACCCGAACCCTAGAAAAGGAGGAGGATAACAGACGCGGAAGGAGGCGATGCGGTGGCCGACTGTGCACCGCACGTCGTGCATATATATAGAGAGAGAAGAGAGAAACCCTAACCATGGTCAAATTCTTCGCCAACTCGGGTTTGTAGCTAATCCTTAATTGGGTTAATGTAACCGGTAGAGTCCAATACCTACCCATCAAATTCTTCTTCGGACTAAATTAACACTTTGATTTTTTTATTTAATTAGATGAATATAAAAAATATAGTTTATTAATAGATAAATTCATATTATTTTTTTATTTTATCTTAAAACACGTTTCACGAGACCCCAAACTATTTGAGCTATAAATCAACTGATTTTTTAGGTCGTTCAGATCAAATCATACTCGATCATGCGACATTCAGATCAGATCACACTCGATCGCATGATATGATCTTGTAAATATTATTGGATTCAAAGGCCGCCTTACATGGGCTTTTTATTGGATCGCATGGGCTCAAATCTGAAGAGCAGTAAGGATGATACAGATTGTAGAGTCTGAATTGCAAAGAGCCTTTCTATGATGCTTAGCTACGAATTGCATGACTCTTGATGCTAAGCTACGAATCAATCTGATGAGTGATGATACGAAGCCAAAGGCTAAGCTAAGTTTTCCACGCGTTTGTGGAAGGATTGGTGTGATCATTGTTTTGACGTGCAAGTCCACGTTTGAAAGTAGAACGCTTTACGAGTCGTGATGGTTTCTTGTTGTCGCTGATCTCACCGTCCATCTGATTCTACCATATAGGACGCGTTCTTCGGTTGACTTGAAAAGTCATCCTTTCCTCGCTCCCTCTTCTTCCTCGACTTCGTTCCCTGTGCCACCCGCACAAGAAGCACGAAGCTACAAGCCGCTACTTCCGGCGCTGCTAGCCTCACTCTACAACGTTCTCTTCTCAGTAGCAGCACCGGCTTGACTCCCGACATGCCGCCGCCTCCTTCGACGGCCTTCTTCCTGTCACACCCTCTTTGGATGAGCGCCACCTTCTCCTTTTTCATCGGCTTCACCATCGGCATACTCCTCTTCTTCCTCTGGTGGTCCGTCGTTCGTCTCTCCCGGTTCGTCATCCACCGACGCGCCCTTAGCAGGATCTTGGCCGAAGAGCAAGCTCCTGCGAACGCTGCCACTGTCTTCAGCCCGATGCTCCGCCACCCGGACACCATCCCCTTCTTCCAGCATCTCCAGCACGAAGGCCTACCCTTCCTCGCCCAGATCATCGGCCGGGGCGGGTGCGGCGAGGTATACAAAGCCGAGATCTTCGTCGAGAATCGGACGATCCCCGTAGCCATCAAGAAGATCGACCACCTTGCCGCAACTGGCGCCGCCAGCGTCTGCCAGGAGGAGTCGGAGCTCCTCAACATCCACACGCGGCAGGTACGGTCGGAGATACTCACCGTGGGGCGGATGCGCCACCCCAGTCTTCTTCCTCTGCTGGCCCACGTCCCCAAGCCCGACTGCCACTACCTCTTGTACGAGTACATGCCGAACGGGTCTCTGCACGACGTCCTGAAGCAGAGGAGTTTGCAGTGGCCGGTTCGGTACAAGATCGCGCTCGGCATCGCCGCCGGCCTCGAGTACCTCCACATGGTGCACCGGCCACAGGTCATCCACAGGGACCTGAAGCCGGCGAACATACTGCTGGACTGCAACCTCAACGCCCGGATCGGCGACTTCGGGCTGGCGAAGGTGGTGCACGAGATGATGAGCGGGACGGTGGCCTCCAACAACGTGGCCGGCACGCTGGGCTACATAGCGCCGGAGTACTATCAGACGATGACCTGCACCGCCAAGTGCGACATCTACAGCTTCGGGGTGATACTGGCGGTGCTCGTCACCGGCCGGTTCCCCAGCGATCAGTTCTTCCAGGCGACGGACGAGATGTGCATCGTGGGGTGGTTGAGGAACGTGCTGCGGTCGGCCGACCCGGCGGCGGCGATCGACGGGAGGTTGATGGGGAAAGGGTTCGAGGAGCAGATGCTGCTGGTGTTGAAGGTTGCTTACTTCTGCACATATGACGACCCCGCCGAGAGGCCGAACAGTAGGGACGTCAAATTAATGCTGTCACAGATAAAGCCCTACTAAACTGCAACACTTGTGAGCAGCTTAAGAAGACAATGGCACACTATGGATTACTTCTCATTTGCAGAGAAACACTTCTGTGAAGAGTTGAATCTGACTTGAGTCAGCACGAAAGTCTTCTTCTTGTTTTAAGAATACAATAGCACGACTTTCTGCACAATATCATGTGAAGAACACATTCCGGTGACTAAATCTTATGACAAATTATAAACATTTGAACCACATTTTAGCGAAATAGTCAACTCATTTGATCATTGAAAAGGTAGTCAAAGCAATTAAAACGGGTTCTTGTTGAATGGACAGTGTCTGAGATTTCGATTGGCCACTCAATATAGGCATGTACTATTTCTCTGTAGACTTGAAAGTGTATCATTGCAGATAACCTAAAGAAGACAAGATTGATATGAATATTATTTTAAATATAAATTAGGCTGACTTGGCATAGAAAGGTTGGAGAGAATTCAAGTGCAAATTTGTTGATACAATTTTCTGTGATGTTAGAAATGTATTATTATGTGCTGTAGCTACTTTTCAGTGGGCATAGAGAAAGACAACATGAAAAGGCTTTGTATCTCGTCAGATGCTAGATATGTTACAGCTAATTAAATGTGTTGGAATGGTAGATGTTTCTTCTTTTTTTTGCTTTTGTTCTTTGGCGATATTGACTCTAGCTCATCATCTAATCTAAATTTGGTGTAGCTTGGATTGTCACAACAACTCGGACCCTTCTCTCGAGATTGCCCAAGCTACTGTAGATCATACCATTAGTTTTATGGAAGTAATGATGAAGAAAACCCTAACATAGAAGTGGAATCCTCAAGCCTCCTACGACCCCATTGGTGAGGTGAACCTTCTACTTTTGATCGTCCATTCTCTTTTCGAAGGAGATGCAAAAAATTGAATCTGCATCGAGGATATTCGTTCAAGAGTTTCCCTTTACCTTTTTTTTTGCCTCAGCAAAGGAAAAGACATGATAGCAACCAGCATTACCTTCATCAAAGGAGGACATGATATCGAAGTAGACACGCTTCCTCTATCACCTCTCGTACAAGTTTCAGTCATATCCTATTCGAGAAGCATGGCTTCGATAACATCCTCGGTGAAGAGAATGCTCATAGCCACCATAATTTTTTCCTTTGTTGATTTTTAACTTAGGAAATGTCTCTTTGGGAAGTTCTTTTTCGGAAAAGAGAGAGGCTGTTGGTGACGACGACGACAACAACAACATATGATGGGAACAGGTGAATCATAAATTCTCACTATTAGGGATGAAAAAACGAGTCCATAGAGGATGTGGGACTGTTAGTGTTTCAATATGGTAAATAAGGTGCTTTGACGATGAACTCCAAGTAGGAAGAAGAAGAAGAAGAAATTATCATATCAGTATCTTGAATGAGACTTGTACGAAAAAAGGTAATTCTTTTGTAGAAATAGACTTTTGCTTCCTTCTCGCAAGGATGTTTCTGTTTTATTTATATTAAAAAAGATGAAAACTATCATCACACTGAGAAATCGACTAACTTGCCAGAAAGTTCAATCCTGCTACTCTTAACTGATACCAAGCAAGCAAAGAGGCTGATATCAATATTGGTACTGAGCTGGTGAAAGAAAGATCAAAGAGAGAAATAGCACAGAGATGGATGGAACCAAGCTGGAAAGGCCATTTCGTTTCCGCTGCCACCCATTGGCACCTTGGTTGGTTGTCTACTACAATGGCAATAGTATGGTTGGTTGTCTACTATGTTTATGTACCCATTTTAGGTTCATGCATTCTCATGTCATTTTATTTTCTGAATCGATTTAAATAAATTTTGGATATACATATTTATTCAATATTCATGCATATTATTTTGGATAATATCTACTTTATTCATGAATAAAGTGGATAATAAGTCTAGTTCATGCATATCAGTTTATATCCAAAAATAATATGCATGAACCCGTAAATTCTCCTCATATTATTTATTTTATTTATGAGTATTATTTTAAATATAAATTTAAAGGGTTGCTTTCGGCTTTTCATTTTTTCAATACAACAATAACCCATAGTCATAAAAAAAAATATACATTTTTCTCCTCTCGTCCCCATCTATTTATTGTCAATTTAGGTGAAGAACTTGAAGAGAATTGATGCCCCCAAAACCTCTTGATTTGCTTAGATATTTATGAAATCCCTAATTACTTTTGCCTCCAATCGTCCTTGTGTTGAGGTAATTGTTTGCTTGCTGCATTTTATTTGTGTTTTCTTGGATCTCTAAGCTCTTGAAAGAGAATGAGAGGACGATGATCAAGCACGCTACTAAGGAAATAAGTCATTAAGCTTAAATCAGACATCTCAAACTCTTTTTTTATAAAGTGCTTAAAATCTTTAATCATAGAGCTATTATTACCTATAAATATTAAATCATCTACGTACAAGAGAGCATGTTCATGTGAATATTTAGAAAAATCAGTTTAAATAAAATAAGTATCTATTCAAGAATTTCATACTCGAGTGAGGCTTTCATAGCATGCTTGTATCAGTGACTTTTGTTAAAATATGAATATAAATTCAACATAATAGCTATCATAGACATCAATAGCTTCACGATAAAGAAAAAAATGGAAACACCTAAAAAATAAGTTAAATGAAAGTTAAAATTATCTCTAAATACAATTTCCTGTTTAAAAATGATAAGTGAAGGCAAATAAGTGAAGGGAATTGATTTTCAATAAATAATTCATTATTTTCTTTTAAAGAGCACGATATACAAATTTGACTCTATTTTAAGGGAAAAAGCGACTTCCCTTGATTTGTCTTCACCTCAATTGTTCCTTTCCCTTCCACTTGAATTTATTTGTTATCTCCAAATCTAACTTTCAACTTATGAGTTTCATCAATATTTATAAACATTGATTTTATGCCTGACATATGATTAGAACATCTACTATCTAGAAACTAAATATCATTAACTTGTGAATGAGTTATAAACAACTTACTATTTTCTTCATTTTTCTCCACATAGCTTGCATGCTTTTCCCTTTTCTAGCAATCTGCCTTCATGTGACCAAACTTTTTACAATGGTGACATTAAATTCTACTCTTATAGTTTTTTAATCATAATTTGATTGCTTTTGTTCATCATGCCCATCAAAGTGCCCTCTTTCATTTTCTCTATCACGAAATCCTCCTCTGACACATCCTCTTCCTGCTGATTTTTTTTTTTCTTTTGAAGTAGAAGACTCCCCCTTAACTTGAAATGTTTTTACTTTACTTTTTTCAAATGACCTATTCAACCTTGCTTCATGTGCTTACAAGGAACTCATTAGTTCATCAAATGAAAATATAGATAAATCTTTTGACTCCTCAATTACAGTAATAACATAATCATTCCCTTCTCGTTGCGTTAATATTCACCAGCATTCCCTTCGTTGGAGATGACACCTCAATTGCGACAACAATATGATCGTTCTCTTTAAAAATATCAAAGCGGATGCGCTTCTCGTTAATGCTGCGTGATATGCTATGGTGGCTCTGCCACCTCTTGTACAAGCAATTTAAAGAGAACGATCATGTTATTATCGCAATTGAGGTGTCATCCCTAACGAAGGGAATAATGATGGATATTAACGCAACGAGAAGGAAATGATCGTTGCTATAATCGAGGAGTCAAAAGATTTCTCAATATTTTAATTTGATATGACATCACTGGATATATCCGTTTGAAGCACTTCAAGAGACATTCCCCGGATCCATCGTTGATTGAGATTGATCATGATAAGGTTCACAACATCGTCCTTCCTGGTGAACTGTCTGTCCATTCCAAATGTTCCTCAATCCTCCATAAAGTGTGATAAAGGAGAAAGAATTAAGTTTCAGGTCTGATGTTCTCTCCTTTCAGCAGGTATGCTCTTGTTTGTTTGTTTGTTTTCAAGTCGATGCACTTTGGTTCATTATTTTTTACCTAATTCTTGCTGTATAATGCACATTCTGTGTGTTCGGAGATAGTGACCGGTTAAACTGCATATTTTATGATACATTGCAGACCAAATTTAAAATCTTTGATGATATTTCTCATTTTTATAGCGAGGTAAAAAGTGTGCATTAATTGATGTTGTAAGAAGAGTGTTTTTAAGGATTTGAAACTAAGGTTTGAGTTACTGGTTAGAGCCGATGTGTCGGTTAGCCGGTGGCATAGAACGTGTTGTCCTGTACCGATGTATTAACACATGGTATATTAGTACATATCGATGTTTTGATGAGGAAGAAAAATAGATTGAAGAGGAAGGTCCAATGGAGGAACTAAGGGAGGAAGATTTAAATATTTGTTGGAACTTTATGTACTGTGATAATTTTTTTGTTCCAATTAAATGCTGATATCGAAAGTCATAGCTCATCAAGAACAATACCGTGATTAGTGGCGGCCAGGATCGGATCGTCAAGATCTGGGATACAAAATCTGGGACTCTAAGCTCCACACTTCATGATTGCCTTGGATCCGGACATGTAGATGAAGTTGTGAGTGAAGTAGCTGCTCGTTCGCAAGCAGTCACATCGATCTACAATATCATGCGAAGAACACATTCCGATGACTAAATCTTATGACAAATTATAAACATTTGAACCACATTTTAGCGAAATAGTCAACTCATTTGATCATTGAAAAGGTAGTCAAAGCAATTAAAACGGGTTCTTGTTGGATGGACAATGTATGAGCTTTCGATTGGCCACTCAATTTAGGCATGTCCTATTTCTCTGTAGACTACAAACTGTATCATTGCACATAACTTAAGGAAGATAAGATTGGTATGAAGACGATAGACTTCTTCTTAGACTTGACTTATATACCTTATAAAACAAATAAACAAAATTAAGAAGTTATACTCCTTAACATTACATAAAAGGAATGCATCATAATATTTGCTCTTTATCTTTTTGTTATTATATAATTCATAGATAGGTTCTCACAAGATTATATCATTGTCTTATCTTCTTTTGTTACTTATAGGGTTTAGGGTTTATTACATACATACATACATACATACATACATACATACATACATACATACATACATACATACATATATATATATATATATATATATATATATATATATATTTATATTTATATTTATATTTATATTTATATTTATGTGTGTGTGTGTGTGTGTGTGATTTCTCAATAATTATTTGATTTCTATCTTTACTTCTCATATGTTACTTCACATTGGAACTATAAAAAAGATTGATTTTTCTTTAATTTGTTCCTTCCCATGAGATATTCTCAAGCATAGAATATTTTTTAAGAAAATATAAGAATTTTATCTTATCACTCAAATAAGAAATAATGGGGTTTAAAAATACAAAGATTTAGGAAAATAATCTGCTATTTGATATACAATTATTTTATTCTTTTTTTTTTATAGAAGTACATATTCATGGAATTTCCAACAACCTTTTTTAGCTTCACATATTTATCTCATAGTGTTGGGATTCTTTAGTAGCCTTCTCATTTATCTATCCTCAATTTTTTTATCCCTTTAAATTATAGTATAGATTATGTCCCTCCAAATATTAAGATCAGCCCCTTACATCCTTCTCGGTATCATCAATCTAAACAAATCTAAAGTTATCCTCTACTAATTATAGGTAAATTGAAAAAAAATTATAAACATTGTCAAAATTCAAATCATAGTCAACTAATAAAGATTAATTACAAAGGTATACATGTATGTTTATGAGAGATTTCATGGATATATAGTTTAGTCTTTTGTCTAATTTGCTGATCACCTAAATGATGCGCACGTATGACACCAAACATTGGGCTATATTAGATGGGGCCCCAAAAAACATCAATTTTGACCCAATTAGAGGACTTGCCATGCCTAATGAAAAAACATATGAAATTAATTTAGTTTAGGAATCCAATTTAATTTCGGTATTATGATTTACTTTTCCTTTAAAATAAATAATGTTAATTTTGTTCAAATTTCATTGATAAGATTTTATCATGCCCTGAAAACTTTTTCTTTTGTCATCTCTAACTTAACTACATCGAAATAGCTTACCATGAATCATCAGAGACATTTATTTCTTGACCGAAATGTTAAATAATGACAAATTCACTAATAAATCATTGCATGTCATGCAGTATGAATATATATATATATATATATATATATATATATATATATATATATATATATATATATATATATATATATATATATATAGCAAGCCAAAAGAAAAAGAAATAGCATGTAGAAAGTCAAATCTCTGACTATTTGACTCATGATTGAGATGAAACAGAAAAATAGAACAAGTGTCACAGTACCATCTTTATGGCTCCAAGTTGTTGAATGTAATAAACTAAATAAAAAGGTAATTTCCTATGTTGCATAACTCTTGCATCAGAAATGAAAGAACAACCTTTAAGAATTATTTCCTTCATTTTTTGGATGTATCCAGACATGCATAAGAAATGTGCACAGGGATTCTATGAGTGGACAACAAGACCAAAATGCGCATTAATCATAGCAAAGTGGACATTGAGAAACTATAGATCAAATATAATTGAAAAAAATAATAGAGACAATTCAAAACAAATTTTTTTGTTAATCATATAACAGCCTATAATATTTGAAACCTTAGATCTTTTGGTCTTTCAACCCATCTTGATCGTACTTCATATTTTTTTTAATATATTCAATGCATTATAGTAGTTTATTTTTTTCTTTCGATCAAGATTATGACTCATATTTTAAAAAATAAATCAATTTTCAATTTAATTAAAATGTTTTGATTTAATACTGCAGGAGCAATCACAGGACACACCAACCTTATCCGACAAGATTTTGTGGTGTAGATGGATTGCCCACAGTTGATCATGTCTTGTCTTTTTCCTTTTTTTTTAGTTTTTGTTTTGTTCTCTTAAATATAAATCCAATAAGTCAGGAATGTTCTAGGATCAGTGATATACACTAAACCCAAGAATCCAAACACCATATGCTTGGAGGATAGTGTAGCGAAGAAGAAACTTCTTCTTCTTGCTATGCCTCAAAAGATGGGTAGTTGTAAATCAGCTTTGAGCAACTTGCACAGAATCACTGTGGCCTTTCTGAGAGCATGAGGAGCTTAGGTTTTACTTGTTGAGTTGAAAGGAAGAAGTTTACAGCTTTTAGCAACTTGCATAGAACCACTGGCCTTTATGAGAGCATGAGGAGTTTAGGTTTTAGTTGCCGAGTTGAAAGAAAGAAGTTTGCAGCTTTGAGCAACTTGCACAGAACCACTGTGGCCTTTCTGAGATATGAGGAGCTTAGATTTTACTTGTTATGAAACCTTCATTGAATTCAGACATTTCTTTCACGTACTCAACAGTAGTGCATGTAGAAAAAGAAAAGCCAGCTGGTTTCTGACTTTGTTCTCTTGTCCATTTACATCCATTTCACAATGTAGCTAATGAAGTTGGTGTGAGAGATATTAATTTAGCTTATCCAGTAGCATTCCAATCCATCCCTCATTTTTGGCTTCTGTCATGTCTCTCTTGTCCATTTACATGCATGTAGCTAATCAACTTAGAGAGAGAGTATTGTGAGTGGGTTAGTTGACTTTAAAGTTGACATTCAAACAAGAACAAGACACATATGATCGAATAATGCAAGAACAGCAGCAACGAATTATGCTTGTTTGTATCTTTGCACCAATCACTAAAATAGTTATATGTTTACGTTGCATGCATGGCATATTTTTTCTTTATCTTTCTCGCATTAGCATCTCCACCTATAGAGACTCTTCCTGCAAATTTTGACAGTCTTAACGTGACGTGACCCAACCCAACCTATCCGATGATCCAATTAAATTGACTCGTTAGGTCAAGGAATTTGGTGGTGTTCATCAAACAAATTAAATTTGACGAGTACAATTGAGTTTGATACCATAACTCGTTGTATTTAGTAAAACTCAACGTGAAGGTGATGTCGACCCGAATCGATCTGATCCAACCCAAAAGACCCATCGAATCTAAGAAATTTAAAGAGAAGTTGCATATTGGGTTTTTTGGGATTTACGGAAGCAGCAGAGTAAAGGATTTCATAATCCTTTGAATCATAGTTATCACTATGAGATCCGATCAAATCTCGAATCATTAAGATTACATCAATTGAGTTTAATTAAATCGGTCTAATTTGTGAGTCAACTCAATCATGGGTCCGAGTTCCGGTTGGATTCGCCGGTCTGATCCGAGTTAGATGGGTACGTGCACTACATCACAAAAAAGAACATGCACTGAGACAAAAGGAGATAACAACTCCAAGGGTTGTTAGTACACGCACGTGCAGAAAAATGTATACCGACAGTATTTGTGTACTGTCCTCCAACCATGTTCACGAAGTTTGATTAGGTTATCCCAAGTTGCATGTTAAGATGGCTAAACAAGTCATCATTTTCTTCATGTGATTGGTACAATAATAGCACATAAAATTCTGCTTCATATGGCTGAGTCATGTCCACCCAATCATCATGGCTGCTCCAAACTCATCATTTCTCCAAACTTTCTTCTCCACCTTCATCACCAACAAGCCAGTTCAAAGATTAATCTGAAGCTGTAGTTGGAATGCAGCTTATCAGACTTCATCACCATGTCGCAAAAAAATTAGAATTCTGCTTAATCTCTAAAGCCAATAGAATCATACCAGGAGACTTTGTTTCTAGACACTTGAGGTCCGGAAGGCTTGTTGCTCTCTCTCTCTCTCTCTCTCTCTCTCTCCCCAATCATCACCAGCAGTTCATCATCAAGATATGTTCTAAAGTTTCAGTTGATATGCACCTTATCAGACTTCATCAACAATCACATAATCATATTGGCTTTCTACATTTCTAAATCCTCACAGAGAGTATAGACAAGCAAATGTTTATTTGGACTCTTACAGACTTGTTTAGGTCCTACAACTGGGACTCTGCCCACTGCTTTCCTCAGCTCAATTTCTGCAAATTGTGATGAACTGATGATACTGTCTGCATTGTGCCTCATGAAATGATTGATGCCAGCCTGGTCTGCATTAGTTGCAGCTTCATGGCACATGCGCTCGATGTTCCGTACCTGCATTAGAATCTTCCATTTAATGAAGTCATACCAATTTGCAAGGAAATTGAGTCAATTCTCTACATCATTCATTGTACATAACTTGCGCATTCAGCCTGTGGAAGAACTTGTACCTTATGGTTCCTGAAACCATTGATCCAATCACTCGAATGCTGATGTTGAAAGAGAACAAAGAGCAATTACTGGAAATAGTAGAGATACATATGCCGATGCATCTCAGAAAAGCAGAAGAAGAATTCGGGAATCTACGGGCAATATCATAGCAATGACTTCTTGTATTCCCATTCACGGTATTCAAATTGTTCTATAGCAATATAACATCAACTCGTCTATCAAGCTTCCTTTTTTAATTGTTGTCATCGTGCAGACAAGAGTGGTCAAGTGGCCATGCTTTTTCTCTCTGCAACCAAAAGTCTTACTGCAGCTTTAGCTGGAAGAAAACTTTCCAAGATAACCAAGACCTTGGTGGCAAAAGAACAGAAAAGATGAACTCATGGTGATAGAAGTGATGACCTCAAGTTATGGATGAGACTGCAAAATCTTGAAGAAGCAGTTGTAGTGGCTCTTCCTTCTATTGGTCCCAAAAGATGGCTGCAGAGCAAGTTGGGCAACTCGCACTCCAGAGTTGTCACTAATGCGTAAAATTTATGACTCACTCATCATAAGATTTCATGATCAGCTAAAAATGTAGATTCAGATTCATCAATATGTGAAGTTCTCATTTAGATAAGCTGGGTCTTCTTTTCCTTTTTTTCTTATGTGTTGTTTGAGAAAGATGTCTACTTACAAAAGCTAAGGCCATATCCCACACTACGGTTCATCTTCATACAAATGATGACAGCCAAGAAGATAATATGCATAAGTTGACCATGTCGCAAAGTATGCTATATAATCATTCTTCTGCTACAATTTCTACGTAGGAAATTAGCTTGTCCTTGATTCCATGGGTTGAACATAAAAGTGAAAGCAGCAAGGAAGCAGAGAAGTTTAGCTTTAGATAATTGCATCACTACTTCAAGATTACAAATATGGGGTCACCTTTCCCAGATAAGTCTGCACCATATGATATCCTTTAGTAGCATGAAAGCAATCTGTTCAGCTAAAACTGTGGAAGAGCTGGTCATGATAGAAAAAAAAAGCTGAAAACATTTAAATCTGTTTCATGACCTACATATCTAAGGTGTTGCCTGACACAGATTTGACAGACTGCCCTCTCCTTTTAAGTACAAGCAAGTTGATTAGTTCCATGACTATATTCACCACTAGTTTTTTATCATCAGTTAACAGTTTGCAGATATATACTGCACATATAATGAATAAATATACATATGTAAATCGTTTTAGAGTATATATTGTCATGTTTTTTTATGCATTCTTCAATCCTCAGTTCTAATGCTTTTATTCAACATAATCAACTTGCTTATGGCTTGAGTTAATAGTGTTGCGATAGGGAGGGCATTTAACTAGGCAAGTGGACATCAAAAAGACCAAACATTTCCTCATCTCCTACATCTATCTTGCATCTATGATCTGTTGGAACAGGTTGTAAATGTTAACATGTTGGAAGACTCAAAATGAGTACCGAGAGTTGAATCAACTAGGCTTCCAGATTTGTCAAACCACAGTAACTTAATTGACACTGACTCCTGATCTGTCTTCTTCCAGCTTTACTGGTTGTTTAAAATGTGCAAGGAGATCCAGACTGCCTCAGCATATCATAACATGAATCAGCAAAGTTGCACCTGATTTAAGTGCAGCAGCTTTTAAAATCCTCTTTCAGATTCCAATCAAGTTAGACCTTTAACTCGATTGATTGACTGATCCAGAACAGGATTCCATCAACTTGTCTCAAAATATATGTTTCAGCTAACATGCTTTCTGTTAAGAATCTAAATTAACTAAAGACAGGTTTATTAGTTGAGTTTGCTGGGCAGCAAGCATTTAAATGGTGGATTTATAAGAAACTACAGCATTCCAAAAAGGTTTCATTCAAGGATCAGTAGGACTACCTGCCACTGCCAACAATTGCCAAAGCCCACTTGGATATCAGATGCAGTCGCGTTACACCAGATTCATGCTCCATCTGCAACGCAAGCACTCAGATACTCCAGTGTTAGTCTTAAGTGTTCATCATCATGAACAAATTGATACAGAGGGTGAGAACATGATCTCCATGTTTGACTTTTTTTTGTTCACTATTGGAGTCACCCAAGATTTCAAACAGCACTCCCAGTTCCCGTCCAGCATACTGGCTTTCACAGTTGTAGGGATCGTTGGTCCAGTGCTATGGACCATGTCTTGTTCCTTCCTTTACAGCTGAAGCCATCATGGAAACATGATGGCGTACAAGCTTACTGAGTACATAAAATTGGCATCAAGAACCTTCCATGGTCAGCAACAAAAGAATAAAGCCGGGGGAGGGGACGCAAACTGCAAACTTTCCATTTGTTTTCTTTCCTTTATTTTGGGTTCTACAGAATCTTTATTTTGAATCGGATCGTTGAGTAATGGGAATCCGAACCCGCCAAACCCTCACCTCCCCGTCCAAGCTCCCACTGCAGACCCGATACTCCTCCTCCTCGGGCTCGGGATGGAGCTCGGCGGGCGCCGGCACCGGAACCGTAACCGCGACGAGCGACCTCACACCGGTCGCGTGCCCCTCCATCACGCCCAGGCAACTGTAACCCTTGCCTTCGCCTTCCTTCCGCCAGATCCTGACCGTCCGATCGCTGCTGCCGCTGAAGAGCACGTCCCCGACGCACGCCAGGCACATGATGGCCTTCCCGTGCCCACGCAGCGCCCCGGCCACAGCCATGTGGTCTGCCGACTCCTCCCGCTCCCACACCAGGATCGAGCGGTCGCAAGCTCCCGAGTACAGGACCGCCCCGTCGCCGCTCAGAGCCAGCGCGTTCACCGCCGACCGGTGCCGCTCCAGCGTCGCCACCAGTCCGTGCTGGGTGTGCCGCCGCCTCCGGCCCCGCCCCTCCTCCGGTGGGGAGCGGGCCCATACTCGGATCTTCCCGTCTGCCGACCCCGTGTACACCGTGCCGTCACCGGCCACGGCCACGGCCACGGCGTTCACCGCGTCCTCGTGGGCCGGGACGGACTCCAGGCAGCGTAGGTCGCCTGCGGCGCGCCAGACCTTGAGAGTCTTGTCCCACGACACGGAGTAGAGCAGGTCTCCGCGGGCGGCGACGGCGGAGACGGCGTCGGCGTGCTCGATCCACAGGAGCTTCTTGTGGCGGCGGACGGCTACGTAGTTGCCCGGGAGGGGAAAGCGGAGGAGGCGGTCGACGGCGGTGGGTAGTGTGGCGTTGAGGCGGTGCCTTCCGGAGCGTTCCGACCGGCACCACACGCGGATGCGGCCGTCCTGGTGGGCCGTGAAGAGCTTGCCCGCCGAGGACAAGGCGACGGACTTGACAGAACCGGCGGACGGCACGGCGTCGAAGGTCTCGACCTGGCGGACGGTGACCAGATCGAAGACCGTGATCTCCGAATCCGAGGCAGAGTAGAGGAGGGAGGCGGCGGCCGAGACGGCGAGCGCCGCTGCGGAGGAGGTGGGGCGAAGTGGCTTCAAAGAAGCGAGGCAGAAGTGGAAGGCCGAAGGGGGCGTCGTATTGAGGTAACCGGAGATGGGAACGCTGGATTGGAGGGAGGGGAGAGAGGGGAGGGTGACGATGGAGGCGGCATCGTCAAATACGACGGCAGCGGGGGCGTCAGATGAGGAGGAGGAGGAGACGGTGGAGACGGCGAGGCGGAGGGGTCGGGGCTGCGGTGTCGCAGTGTCGTGCTCCGCCGTGGAGCGGAAGGAGAATGGGATGCAAGGATGCATCGGAGAAGAGAGGAGGAGGGAGAGCGGAGCGGAGACATGGGGGGCGATGAGGTATTTATGGGGTGAGTTAGCAAGTGACCGTCAACCCACGCCGCTTGTCGGCGCCAATCTGTTGATTTGAGTGGTCCGAGGTTGAGGATTTATCTTACTCTGAGGCGGGTAAATTAAGTGGGTGAGTAATTAGGGTGATAATCTCGACCAATTCCGTCAGTATATAATCGACAGCTCGCACGTGCTTAACACGTGATGAGTAGGCGAGGGTTGGGTGTGACGTGGACAGAAAGGTGCTACTTATAGCGGCGTAGAATTATACGGTATATATACAAACAGCAACGGAATACATGACAATGTAATATGGGGTTGTATGCATAGGCATGAATATTGGATGAGTCTTATTTTTGTTTGCATTGCAAAACTTAACTCTTATCTTATTATCTAGCATAATTTCTTTTTTATTTTTTTACATTCTCCTAGTTAATTGAAGATGATATTTATGAAATATTTAAAAACCATTAAAACAAAAATATTGTGAAATTATAAATAATAAATCATAAATCATAAATCTTTTTTTTTTCTATGCCCTTTTTCTTGATAGAAACAATAATTTTTTTTAGAAATAAAGGATGCAGTGATTCCCCAACGAGAACTCATTAGGTCAACTACTCACATCACCATGAGTACTCGAATCTAAGTTCTTATCAACCCATGAAAGAGGGACCAATCACTCCTCTTTTTTGCCTTCTCAACATTTAATGCTAGGCAATATATCTTGTCAAAATGAGAGCAATTCGCTTTTGCACTCATGTTCATTGCTTAAATAGTACTCACGATAGAGAGAGAGAGAGAGAGAGAGAGAGAGAGAGAGAGAGAGAGAGAGAGAGCGAGAGAGAGAGAGCCAACATGTTTCCAATGAGGAACAGGATATTAATAATCTTTTTTTATGACTCATGATGTGTTTCAATTTTTGTCTTCCTAGGCATGTTGTTAGCAAGTCAAGTCTAATATGATAGAGACAATAAATAGAAGATGAAGAGTCTTGGGATATATATATATATATATATATATATATATATATATATACATCAGTTTCATTTTCATGGAACTTAGAAAGAGTTGAAGCATTCATAATATATGTTTCAAGTAACACTTCCAGCTTCCATTTACTCATCCACTTCTGTGTTCAGCGAAATTTAATTCAACCACAAAACTAGAACATATCAGCTCTACTTAGCCACCTTGCTGAATTCCACAAGACCTTATTCCCATCAAACTAATATCCTTCAGCTACATCGAACTCTATCAGAAAACTAGAACATATCTATTCAATCACATTCTGAGTTCCACAACCACAAACTTTGATGCAGTCAAGTCAACTTCCATTACTGAGATGAAAGAGAAAGTAATCTTTTTGCAGTATTGGATTCTATCATAAAACCTGCATCATATCAGCTAATTTTAGCTACCTTGTGAATGCCACAGACATTTTGATGCAGTAAATATAACTTCTACTTCTTCCTATCAAAGACCGTTCTCACCATCAGAAGCCAACATCCTTGCTTAGAACACACAGCTTCCTGCATGCCCAAAAAGCTGCTGTCCCGGTTGTGATCAGCAACCAGTGGTACACAGGACCACCCACCTCATAACATTCCTCAGTGACTTCAGTTAGATAAGGATCACTTTGATGTGTGACCCCATGCAACGTCTTATAACAATCCACTCCTTTCTCATCTGCCATTGTTGAAGACACTGATCACTCTTTCTGCTGCATGAAGATTAGGGTTTGAAGCCTCTAAGCAGAAAGACACAGAAAATACAAACAAGAACAGCCAAAAGATACACCATGTCCTCCAATCTTTGGCTATGTAGCATAGAAAAGAACAGGTCAAAAGTGCTCTACTTATTGGTCTTTATTTAGGTAGTAGTTTCGGAAACTAGACAAAAGCAACATGGTGAACAGTAAATGGATTCACTATGGATTCCAAGCAATCAAAGTGATGCAAATTAAGTCATTACAGATGGTTTGGAGAGCCCTCAATGAGAAACTATATTTAGTAGTATCAGTACACAACAAACCCTTCTATTTCATTTACTTAAAGAATTTCTCTCTTGAGGAATTGACTAAGATATGTCAAGTTTTAGTTAGGACAGAGCGATTTTAGATTATATGAGATAAACTGAATTGTGATGGCTCAAGAGATTATATATATATATATATATATATATATATATATATATATAATGTATAAACGATTTCATTTTCGAGAATTATATATACCGTTAGAAATGTATTCTTTCGCATAGAAATAATTTTATAGTCCCCAGGAAAATAGAGTTAGCAAGTGGCTTTCCAACCATACTGATCCAATAATATGATATTATATCTTTGATATTTGGGTTCATTCTGATGTGAACAGTGTAAATTATGTCTATCTGTTTTATGCCCAGTAGACCAATTACTTTGCAGTCATTTTCTGGAGGAAAGCAGAAAGTATGGAGAGATCAAAGTAGAGGTGCAAAGTACTTGCTTTCTCATTATTTAGCACAACAGGGTTAATTATTGGGCAACTTTAATGGTTCTTTTAGCTCTCCATTATTTACTAGAATCCAATTGCAGCACTGCCAAAGTGTGCCATAATTGACATAGTTTATTCCTTGTGGGAATAGACTAGCAATTTATTCACCCTTTTAAGTACACTTTGCAATGTAGTTGATTTGAAATAATAACAGAATTAATCATGGATTCACTAAGAATTTTCTTCTAGATCTGGTACACCTTTGTCCTTTTTTTTTATCCAACACTGGGACATAAACATTAAAAATTATTGGATTCTCTGATGGCTCCTGGGAGACATATTTTGGCAGATTGATAACATCAAAGAGAAAACCACATTAAGTGTCATTTAATTGATGGCTCTCAAACTGCCTGCCTACTCTGTGGTCAATCATCTGCAGAGAGTGAACTATGTTTTACTGAAGTAATAGCTGCACATGGAAGTTTAGATCATATGTTCATTTACTGTGGCAGTCTTTTAGTTTCCACTGTTCTATGGAATGTTGGGAATTCTCTTTTGGAGAAAAGCTACCACACTAGCAGTGTTCCATGTCAAACCTGACATAATGCTTTAGACGTGCATGTCTTTGTACTTGCAATGTGAGAAGGAAATCACTATCAAGCTTGATTGAAGAACCAGTAGTCATGTGCATCAAGATAAGATCCCATTTAATGCAGCAGCAGCAAGATGAATTAAATTGCGTGTTGGATTCCCATGATCTAAAGCACCCTCCATGTTACTTTTTGTGCTTCATGTGGTTCAGTATCCTCGATCCATGATGCAGTGCAACCTTCTTTACAGATTCCTAAGCCAAACTTCCGCAGCAGTTCTGTCAGTAGTGAATTGCCTGAGATCTCTTTATCTGTTCTTCTCGGCTCACCATCAAAATATAGACTGGTCGGTACACACAACCCATACCTCCCAATAATTACATGATATATATATGTTTATATTGCTGGTATCTTCTCTGTCGTGTGCGCAAGCTGCTGATGAAGAAAAAAGTGCCAAAACCTGTGTGCTTGCCGCAAGTTTCCATGCAGCCAAGAGACTTACAGCTGAAGTATACATGTTACGGTGACACAGCTGCATCGCATAGGATTCAAGACACTGGAGCAATAATGGTGTCCAAGAAAACTCAGAAGAAGGCATGGAGTAAATAGAAAGAAGATGGATGTGATATATTATGGTTGGAAAGAGCATGTTACGATGCTGATATGATAAGGATTGAGAAGGCATTTTGCAAGGATGATGAGTTGTTGAAGCAACTTCGTCAGCAAATCTATACATGTTGGCAACATAATATGAAGCAAAAGAAATTGATGAGTAGAAGTTATCATCTACTCATGCAATAATAGGTAATCTACTATATATACATATATATATATACACACCAATTTTTATCTATCAAGTTAGTGAACTTAAAAACTTGGTCTCAAGTTAAGATTCTTCCTTTACAATCTAGACAATCAGGATTTGAAATAGGAAGAGAGTGTTTATCGAAATATTATGCGTTAAATACGAAAATCACGTTATTTTGTCATTCATCAGGTTTGCCCAATGAGATGGAAAGGTCCTCTTGGATTTTGACATAGTACTATCCACTATCTTTTGGATTATAAAGTGAAATTTTTTTATTATTTTCATTTTCTAAGGATTGATCAAATTACTCCAAGTGAAAAGAACGGATTTATGTAACTAAAAAATAAAAAATCCATAATGGGGACAAGATTATGCCTATCTTTATTTCTTATGTCGGTAGAGCAGCATACACATCAATTCAACAATTGTTATCATATCTATGCCATTTGTTTTTCTCTTTTTTGAGTGTTGATTTTTATTTATTTTTTAAATGATATTTGACCAATTGTGACAAACAGACGGATAGATATACCAATCAATAGATAAAATAATGCCAGTGCTTTCACCATTCCATCACCATATCCATCCTTTCCTCGGTGCTTGATTGAAGATTACTACTGTGTGAAAGATTCGGAAGAATCCACATCGCCATCACCTTCAAATCATGGTCATGGGGAAACCTAAAATTATCCTCAATATATTCTGTGATTACGTATGATGAAGCTAAGCATGGAAATTGTGGTGTGTCACAACATATCATTTCTTGTTTTACTTACGCTCGCCGACTTCATGTCAACTTCCACAGTGAGTTTGGCACTCTTATGGCAAGCATCAACTGAGACTTCCATGCGGAGAAGGAATTGCTTTGTTCCAAGATGTTGGTGGGAACAATAATAATAGCACATCAAAGATCATATTAGGTAGGTTGTGACACACACATCTCCATTCACTTAGAAGTTGCTTCGTTGGGTTGTGACTCGTACCGACACCCAATTCAAAGCAGTATGGGTTGTGAGTCATATTGGTTATGAACAATAAACCTGTCATTGATCGCACAACAGAAATCATGAGAGTGAAGTGTGTGGATGTGGGAGAAATGCTTGGACGAACCCCATCCATGTCATCTTAGAAGCGCAATGGCATCGATCGGAAGTCTTTTTGGATTTGCACATCTCGACATCTCCTTTTCCTATTTATAAGATTCTGATTCGATCGGCTCATTAAGAACGAAAACATCTCGATAAAAAAAAATTACAGATAAGTTTTCTCTAAAGGAAATAATTTATTATTTAATCATTGGAAATGTATGCACCAAAAACGATATGGGTCACAAAATTTTCATTCCAGACGAAAGAGGAATGATGCGATTTGGTAAGATTACGAGGAATTCAACTCGACTTTCTACCGTATTAAGATGATATCACATTATCAATATCACATCATCGTTAACTAAGTAGACCTTAAACTCTTTGGCAAAGGCTTTGGTCACATGGCAAGGAAAGTGGAGCTTAAACTCTTTGGCAAAATATGAAAAAAGAAAAAATTGAAAATGGCTTAAGGTGATTGTACAATTTCTGGGCTGACTCCCTTAGCATCATCGGGAATGCCTAACACATTAGAGTGTCCGAAGTGTCGAACAAAGATATCTAGGCTGGGAACGTAATACTATGCTATGGGAGGTCGAAGCCGCCATCAAAATTTTCTAGACTGGGGAGACAGAAGTTGATTGGGATGGGCTCCTCTTGAATGATTTGAATAAAGGGGGAAATCGTGAGATGTATTGGGATCGCCACGAGGGTACCAAAATTCCAATTGAACCTCACCTATCCTTCGGTTCATATCTTGGAGCTACACCTTCATCGAGTATTCCTAAGAATTGATGAACTAGGCCTCTGGTAAGGTTTGGGTGTCGATTAGCGGAACGCTACACTCCATCGTTGGAGGTTGTGGCGCGGCATTGGCTATCCCTCCTAACCGAGAAGGTTCTTGGAAGGTGGGGTGTGGATTCTTCGATTGAGCTTTAGGTAGAGAATCTACCACCGACGGTTGGAGGGTGGGTTGTTGCATCAAAATCACCAACTACGAGAGTGGGACAATGACTTGTATCACATCATCATATTGAGATGATATCACATCATCGTTAACTAAGTGGATCCTCATGATTAATTGGTAAACATGTGTCATGTCTTAGTTAAATGAGATGTTCTATGTCGAGTTTTGATTAATTATCAAATCTAATCGTATCATAACTAAATCTCTCAATGTTTGTCTCATATTTCTCGAGTATAGACAATGAGAATGAAGTGCAGAAGAATTCAAACTCATATTTTGTTTCATGGCGCAAGCAATCACTATCTGTGTAATACATTAGGAAGGATCCAAAGTGTCATCAAAGTTGAATGACAAACATCTCATTTTCCTATTTATAAGACTATGATTTGATAGATTGATTAAGAAAAAAAAAGAAATATTATATATATATTGTACATCAAAATTGAACATGAAGTTAGAAAAAATAATTTTCTAATAAAAAAAATAATGATTAGCATGAAATCTACAACCCCATATTTCCATTACAAATCATGAGAATAATCCATGGGAACCTAAAAACCCATCTATAATTTTTTCGATGGATACATGGTGATTGTATCATGTCAAAGAATGCATTCCATGAGGTGTTTGGATTATTGGGAATAATGAAAACATGATGTGCTTCCTAAAGCAAAAGAAGAAGAGAATGCATTGGATGTGGCCAAAGTAAAGTTGGTATACGTTTATGATGGGACAATTTTCCTACCACGTTGACAAGGCCATCAGCTCATGTCTCGGCCGCTAAAACTCGTGCTGCCGTGATCAGATGAAGTGATCATGATGGAGATGTTTTGTTGGACTCCGGTCGACCGGTGGACATGGCGGTCAAGATATTGCCGGTGGTTTAGGGTTGGAGAGGACGATGAACAGTGGGGTGAAAAGCTCCCAAGTGTTGGCTGTGGGATTAAGCCATGTATGTGTGTTATGGACTCGGCTCAAAGACCGTATGAGGTGAGCGCGCAAGTCAACATTGGGCCATCCACACATGCTTGGTGTTGATAATCTCCATGTCATCATTCTTTTCGGGTTTGTTTTGATTTATCTTCCATCATATTTACTGAAATTTTACTTAAAAATTTGAAAAGTGATTTGTAGATTTGCTATGTATTTTATATATTTTGTCCCCCAAAAAACACACACATAGCACACACGCCCGCGCACACATATGTATATATATATTCTTCGGGAGAGTAAGTTTGAAACAACTCTTGTCTATATGCTTCTTAATGGAAACTTGTTAAATCATCGTGTCTATACTAGACCTTAAGAATTATTCGGCATTTTTTTAAAGTCATTAATCTCTATTTTTCACAAAATCATTTATGGATCGAATATGTTTACTTTTCGACTAATCTTTTATGGATGGGAATCATATGACTTAAGCAAATTAATAGGTCTTTTTCGTTCGTTCATTTATGCTTGTACATTAGTTAATATATAACAGATAAAGAAATGAATATATTATATATTCTTCCCTAATGTGATAATTATCATATGAACTTGATAAACCTAGAAAAATATGATATAAAATACTTGGATTCAAATTCACGATAGTATTTCCATCAAGTTATTATAACTCAATCTAAGTTTTTTTTAATCCATTTCCAACATGAAACTTATCGAAAAGAGAACCACGAAACTATAAGTTGCATTAATAAGAGCCAAAAAAAATTATTTTACCGAATTCATTGTATGTATGTATGCGTATGCCTAATGTTTAGATGATCTACTAGGTCTCATTGTTTATCCTAATCGGTAATAACAAGCATTACATCTGATTATCCACATGGAGAAACTAAGTTCTTTTTTGTTGAAAAAAAAATTGTTATAGTGGAATAATTCATTTCCCTCTTTCTTTATCTTCCTCATCAAAATACTAACTTATTATCAAAATATAAATATTAATTAAAGCAGCATAAATAGTAGAACAATAAATCAATCAGAGACACCGAATTTTTACATTAAAAAACTCAATATGAAAAAGCTCTTTTAAACCCATTAATGCTGCCAAAGCTATCATTATGTTAATTAGTGTAGCAAATTAAAGCTAGGTTGGATTTGATTAAAATAATTGTACAAAAAATGGAAGCGAAAAAATTGGCATGCCAAAATATTCTTGACCCACAACCTTCCCTCATAATTAACCTGACAGATTATAAACAATTAAACAATTAAATACTTGGAATCTTTATATGCTTGCTATTACTGATGGATGACACAGTAAGTGGAGAGAGATATGAGAAGGCTTCAATTAAAGTTGCAGAGTATTTTCCCATGGGCTTCTTCAAGATGTTGGGCTCAAAAGAAGCTGCAGATGATGGAAGGATCTCCTTTTGAGACTACAAGAGATGAGGAAGAAGAAAAATAATAATAATAAAGTGCAAAAGATGAAACGTCGATGATGAACATGTAATGATCAACTGGTAAAGGTTATATATTTTTAACTCCTTAATTGTTTTCGTTTTTTGGTTTTGTGAATCAAACCTTTTTTATTTTAATTTGTTCAACTTTTTTATTTGGTATGGTGTGATTCATCTTCAATCAATTGAATCAATCAAATTTGTGCTCCGACTCAATTAATTTGCATAAGATTGGCCACAAAATATGTAGCTAGGATGATAATGGAGGCTTACATGATCTTTTTGTTTCGAGCAAGGTAATAAATCATTGCGGACTTGCTCGATGTGTTTTGGAATGATAATGATGCATCTGATTTAGTTTTCTCATGTTGAAGACTCAAACTCTTATTATAGAATTAAACTAAGATGTTGGTTAGTTTAGTTGATAAAAATAAATTTGAATGATTTATATTATTTAAAAATTAGATTTATTATGAAGAAACTTGTGTCATTTCTCTCTTTAAACTTGGATGATAGAACTATAAAGGGCCTCCACCAAGAAAGTTTTATTGGAAATTCCATGATCTTATTGTTCTCATGTAATTTCATGATCATTGGAATGCTAAGCTCTTTGCAGTAGGTGATGATGAAACTTCAGATCATTACATATTTTAAACGTTTGTCTGTCTCTTCATGATTAATCCTTGATCCTTTTGTTTTCCTTGTAATCAACTACACATCATGTTCGAATAAGCTAAAGCTTTGAGAAAACAGAGGGGCTCAAGTTCATATGCATTCTATGGGCTATTTATATGACCTTAATTGGATTTAAGATAAAGTTGAAAGATCTATGTATCGAGTTGTTGTGGTAATGTGCTTTGGCAAATATCACAATAATATTATTTATGAAACAATTTAATTATTGATCTCCCCCTCCATCAAAGCATAGAGGAGTTGTTGTGGTGATGCTCTTTGGTAACTAATACAATTTAATATTTATCAAGCAATTTAGAAAAAGTAGTTTAATCAAATTAAATTAGATGAGTTTAAATCATATTACTCGTGATTAACATATATTACGTCAGACACTGATTCAAAATATTTAAGTTATGAATTAAACTATGATGATTGATTTTTTTTAATTCTAAGAAATATATTATTAGTCCTCTTTTTACTCTTCATTTCATGAATATTTTCCTAATATAAATAAACTAACAAAATTGGGAATTCCTCTACACATTTAACACACACTAGTCCACAATTAAGCACTATCAATTTGCAAAATCAACACAATAAAAGCCATCATTTGGCTCTTTTTATTTTTTATTTTCATATCATGGACAAGCTAACCTTTTTCTAAGGCAGGCAGTGAGGCTCAAATCTCAATGCCATGTTGCCATGCATAAGCCACATGCCTCATCTATTTATATTCCCTTCCCTCTCATTCCAAGCATGCAAGTGGTCCTTCCTCTCTCTCTCTCTCTCTCTCTCTCTCTCTGTGTCAAAAACCTCAGTCACATCATTGTGGTCCTCCCTCTTCTTGTGTCGCACAACCCATACTTTCTGCTTCTCCTTGTTTCTCTTCCTGTGTTCTACAAATTGTTCAGTCCTCCCCCAGCATCCTCCTCATGCAGGTCCCTCCACCCATCAGATCCCTGGAAGTTCTCCAAAAGAACATCCATTCAGGTAGAGAGGAGGAAGCTCAGTACACCACTTGGTCCTGTTGGGGAGGTGAGCTTTGGATGTGTGGCTTGAATGAGAAACCTCAATGTGTGTTGCACAAGCTATACTGAGGCCCCACATGCAATGTTTCCTCACCTTTCCCCTTCACATGTCAAGAGTGTGTGAATGTGCAGTGCTAAGAGGTCAGAAGGACATTTGTGTTCTTGAGAGCTTGGCTGCTGCAACAAAAACCATGACCATTTAAATTTGTGGCTGATATGTGGTTTTGGATAAATGGTTGTGGTGGGAAGAACATCATGATTTCATCATACACAGTAACATTGAACTTTCTTTTATCAAATTCTGACATGATGGTTTTTTATTTATTTATTGTATTCCCAGAGATATAAACAACATAGCATCTTATTAATATACTCCTACAACATTAGTTAAGGGATGATGTATTGTTCCATCCACTTATTAAAGTTATGGGGGTTAAGAGTTTGAATTTTTCAATCTAAAATATTGATAAGATGTACTTTTCAAGAATCAAGGATTCTAAAGTTTGATTGGATAAATTTTTATATTCTTTTAGCTAAGATAGCTCACAAAATGACTTCAGTATACTTTTGCCTGTTCTTTGATTAACTCAATAAAGGGTTCTCTCTCAAAATAAAAAGTCAAAATCAGCACAAGAAGTTTAACTAGACTATTAATTCTGATGACAATTGAAAGTGAATTAAAAAAACACCAAATATTGAGATTATCACATAATATAAAATAATAATTCTAAGAGTTAACCAATCATGGACATAGAAATTCTCAAAGTTGGGTAAGTCATCAATTAACTAAAAAAAGACAGTTCATATACAATAAGAAAGGAATTGTCTACTTTAAACACACAAATGATGTTGCTGAATAGTCTGTCAAAATTGAACACTTAAACTTTGATTCTTATCATTTATGCAAGATATAAGGGAATGATTGGTGTTGCTATCATCATTCTAAAAAAAATAAAAAAAAAGGTTATACATATAAATTAAATAAAAAGCATGTATAAACCATGGTACTGATACAATCACCATAGACATTCATGTGACACTAACATGGATCTTGATATGCTTATCACAACTTAAATTTGATGTGTCTATATATACACAAACTATGAATAAAATAACAAGGAAGTCACATCCATCACTACAATGATAATAACAAGTTATAATATTTTAATTATATAAATCCTTTTCCTCAAATTATATAGAATGAACAAAATAGCATACTATCATTGTCCTTTTCATGGACACTTCTTTTGCTTGGACTTATTGGTTGGCTTAACCATGCCAAATCCACCATGATATGAGCACATGATAGGTGAGCATGAACAATGTATTTTGTTTTGAGTTAAACACTACTATTTTTGTTACATCTCAATTACATTCCAATTATGTTTGCACATATCATGCAAAGATCAGACAAATCTAAGGAGGTACATAAATTTTATATAATTCAAAATACATAAAAACTCATTATATTAAACCAATTGCTCAAATATACACTATGCATAGGAAGTTGAATTGAAAAGATATCTGTTGCTTTTTAAAGTGCTAGTTCATATATCATTATTATTTTTTATGATAATATATATATATATATATATATATACCTTCTTCTTTTTAATTTCTTTATTTTTGGTTGATCTTGATACTAGAATTTTTAAACATTTGTATATCTTTTAGATCATTTAGGAAGAGTTATCTTAGAAAGTAAAAAGGTCATGAAAACATAAACAACTTGTACTCCTTTGAAATAGACTTCAACCTACTGTTCAACAACAGTCCATTTCTTTTCCCTTCTCACACATCTTTTACTCATTAAATGGATAATTTTAAATAACCTCACCAATAAAAGGATTGCATGACAGTGTTGATTTGAGACACTGATCATGAAAGGTCCTACTGATAAGGATACTATATTTTACTTGTGTTATGCCACTCATCTTCTTCTTTTTTTTTTTACATGTTTGCTACAGATTAATAGTTTATAGAATTTAGGAATCAGGTGGATTTGAATTGGTTGTTTTTATATATGCTGATTATTATTGTTATTACTCTTACTATTACTAATATTTCTAATTGATCAGACCTAATTCATCACCCTTCTTCCATTTTAATGACTTCCAATTAACAAAATTTATTATTTGTAAATGCTAAAATATCATAGTAAAAAAAAAGAGAGAATGACAAATGAATAGAGTAACTATAAATTACATCTTATTTGAATTCGAAATCAATTAATTATTTTCAAATCTAACTCGAATACCTATTTTTTCACATTGGATGTCATCCCATATCTAATTAAAAATAATAAAACTTGGCTTAAGAGCTTATTCAAATACCTAAACAAAATGGAACCCACTATCATCCCTACTTCTATTGGTTAATCATAATCTATCCACACTTAGTTAAAGAAAAAAAATCTAGGCTTTTCTCTCTCTTCCTAGGTGATAAAGATGTGCACATGCGAGCGATATATGCACCATTTTTGTTCTCTCTCTTCCTCTTTCCACTCTAACATTTCCTCTCTTTAGACCTATAAAAAGAATTATCATCTCCCTCTCTCTCTCTCACTTCTTTTTTTCTTTCTTGATAAAGAGAAAAGCACTCGATCACTCACTCTCAAGTGAAAAAGAAGGCATAAATCTCAAAGCAAAACTTTGCTTTCTTTCCCCTTCAGAATAAGAAAAGAGAGAGAGACATCACATCACATTACATCAGCTCATCGTCCTCCATTCCGTATGGGATAAATGCAGGAACACCCTTCAACTTTGATGCTTGCCAAAAGTGATCTTTTCCATATATAATGTTCTTCTTCCTTCTCTTCTTATTCTTTTTTTTTTCTTTTTTCCATATATTCTTTTTTTTTTCTCTTTCAAGCGACATGGACGGGGATAAAAATAATAGGCTACAGAAGAAGAAGAAGAAGAAGAAGAAGAAGAAAAAGGATAAAATTAATAATATTAAGATCATAAATAATAAAATAATATTTATTATTTTAAAATTATGCCAAACACATGCTTTACAAAAAAAATATTCTGATACTATTAGAGTTAAAAAAATGATTAAGTAACAAGGAATTTATAGAATTAAAAAAAATAAAAATCCACTCTCTTTTTTATAAAGGGTTATAATAATCATCGACAAAGTTAAAAAATATAAATTTATGAAAATTATTCTAAGATATTGTTGGATAAGTAACATAAGAAGTTGACTAAACCATCAAATATTATCGATAACATTGTCACGTACTCTAAATTAGTATAGATTAGTGGGAACATGATGTTTGGATGTCCACATATTAAATTCCATCAATTATTAGTATTCACCATTATTAATAATTTTAATTTTGATGCTACAACATACAAGTATACAAAATTGATAATGGCAACAAAGGCGACAAATGATCATATTCTATGTAATTGTTGGGGGTAGATGATATATTTATGGAAACTTTATGGACTAATATGAATATTATTACAGTAGAGAAGGGTATTTTGCACAATACAGACAGCTTAAGGGCTTATTTGCACATTACCCCCTCCAAGAATATTAAACGGTATTCCCCTCCGAAGTACTCTCTCTTTCACGGCCACGCACTCACCACCGCACTCACACTGGGAAGAGAGAGAGAGAGAGAGAGAGAGAGATCGCAGGGGAATTTGGAGGGGGGGGCGATGGGCGGAGTGACGTCGTCTGTGGCGGCGAAGCTGGCCTTCTTCCCGCCTTCGCCGCCGTCCTACGAGGTGGTGACGGAGCCCGAGTCCGGGGTGGTCCGGCTCAGCCGCTACCCCCACCGCGAGAACGTGGAGGTGCTCCGACTCCCCACCCGCCGGGGCACGGAGATCGTCGCCCTCTACGTCCGCAACCCCATGGCCGCGTTCACGGTCCTCTACTCCCACGGCAACGCTGCCGATCTCGGCCAGATGTACGAGCTCTTCCTCGAGCTTAGCATCCACCTCCGCGTTAACCTGTTGGGGTACTCCACGCGATTCTCTTTTGTCCCTTCCTGTTTCGCCCTCATTCCTCTTTCCGGTTGAATTTGGCTTTAGAAGCTCGGGTTTTGATGGCTGAGAAGGTTCTCGGTTCCTGATTGATAGCGAAAAATGGTTCTTTGCTTCGATTCCGAACATCCTCGGGGGCACTTTTCTTTATTGGGCTTCGTAAGGAATCTTTAAGTTAATCGAGTAGGAAATTTTACACTTTTGCAAGTGTTATAGATCTAAGATGGGTTTGATGCGATAAAATTTTGATGCTTTTCTTCTACCAGCTACTAATCTAGGACGGCGGTGTGGTTTAAGCTAGTATTATAGGTTTTTGGGGTCGAATAAGAATAGTAAGTTGAATTCTGGGTGAATTTGCATCTTCCGTGACTGTCATTGGACTTCAAGATTAATGTGTGAAGGGCACTTTCAGTTCATTTTGATCAGAAGGCCTTTCATGTGAATATTAGTATTTAAAGTCGCTGAAATTAAGCTTAGCATCATAAAAGCAGGTCATGTTGTATATCCGATTATTGAGGTGTCCATTAATGCAAACAATAAGATTGTGAATACAACCCATAATTATAGTCCGTTACTACCCATTTGGTTGTACTTAGCTCTTATTATAGTTATAATAAAATACTTAAACAGTTCAACTCTAAATCTACAAATACTTCTACATGACATAGTCCCTAATGATACAGCCCTGAATAGGGGCACAGACATATCAGAACCCCTAGAATCACTAAAGTGAATCTCTTTTGTAAATTTCTTTTCTTTTGTTCATGCAATCATATATTTCTTTTCCCTTCTCATTCTCTTCTGGTTGGGCCTTCAGGAAGCAGCCATGTAAACTAGAGTTTAATGGTTGCCAAATTTCTAACATGCCAAGGCAGCCGCCATGACTTTCTTTATTACATGAATGATGCTCTATTCTAGTCTACATGTAGTTCAATGGTATTGACTTTGCTGTTGCTTGAAATTTAGGTTGAAATGAAAGCCAAGAGCTATTTTGTCTAGCATCATCTTGGGATTTCACATTTAAGCATGTCTCTTGAGGCATGCTGCTACTTTTTCGGTATTGCTCTTGGTTGCTTTTTGAGCTCTCTCTTGTGACAAACATACCTTTCTCAACTCTTCTCCTTTGTACATTAAAATTAAGATAACTTGATTCAATGAGGCAATCTGGAGATTGTTCCATTGCAAAAGACTAGTAGAATGACATCTTGTGTGAGTGCTTGGTTATTTAGAAAAAGGTTTTAGCCTACTAATTGCATATGTGCCACCATGCTACTCACACTTTGATTTAACCAAATGAATTTGTCATATTACACCTGATGAATGGTAGCAAGAAGGGTAACTTGCCTTCCCTTCTTCCCATGCCTATGCTCCTGTGGCTTGATTAACATTCCTTTCTCAGCAGAGCTGAATTATAGACCTGAAGATTTTATCAGTACAATGCATAAGTTGCACCTACTGATTAAATCAATGATCAATTACTAAGTGTGTATTCTTTTTCTCTTTTACAGACCAACTATTGATTTCTACATTTGTCTTTTTATTTAATCAGTAGGTGCAACTTATGCCAGAACAAAGCCATTCTCTCATGTGTCATTCTCTACTCGTGTGTACACACAGTATGTGCCATATACCTGAAGGCATCAAGTACCTCATGTACTTGCATAAGCTTCTTTACAAATGTTTGATTTAACAGAATAGACTATTAGTTTTAGTTCAAAATATCTGTGTAAGAAATCATTGCAGGGCATGAGGAAATCATGATCGTTGCAAATTTCTTTTTTATCTTTTCATAATTAGGAACATATGCTCATAATTTTATGTTAATTGAAAACACTTTTAAAATAAGAATTACAGATGTGGACCATGTGGTAACCAATTAAATGAATACTTCCATGAATGTCCGCTTTGCATGAATGGCATGGCTCTGCTCCTGCATATATGGTTTTGTAGCATGTTATTCAATACCAAATTATTGGTTTTGAAGATGATAAATTGATAGTCAAAATGAATATCCTTCACATGGCTTGTAAAGGGATGGTCATTTCTTGCATATTAATAAGCACATCTTCATACAAGCATATGAGGCATCATCTTGTTGGGATGAGCTTATATACAGACTTGGCCTCAAAAAGGTATTCTTTCCCTCACCCTATTGGGATGTGTTACTATCAACTGTATGCGTTACCTCTAATTAACCTAATCCCAGTATCACAGAAGCCTTTTGCACTGAGATCATCACATCCTTGCCAATGAGTTTATCTTTTTATCGGTCATACAATGCCTTAAATAAGTAGCTAAGAAACATGAATAAGATGTGTTGAACTGTTTATAATGACGTATAATGAGAATCTTTTGAAATCGTATGACAATATAGATGAAAGAGTAGAAGAAAAGCTTTGTGTCAATGAAGAGGGACTTGACTAATGAAAACATGGTTTACTGTTGTAAGATATTCAGATACATCTTGGCATATATCTATTTATACAGAAATGGATGGATTAATTACTATTTGTATGTTATAGCTAATTCTTTATGCTAACTGATGAAATAACATATGTGAATCATTTTTTATTAAGCATCATGATAATACTTTCTATGAAGGGGATTAGATTTGGAAAAACAGAAAGCTGATGAATTCCTGGTGTAACACAGTAGCCATGTCTCACAGCACCGTATCTTCTTTGTTCTTTGTTCTTTGATTGCTGATATGGGGCTATCAATTTTGTATTAGAATCTTATAATTAAGATTTAAGATACAGCTCAATTGTTGGGATGACATCAAAAGCTTTGTTAATCCATAAGATCAGTTATCAGAGCATGAACCTTCTTTTTTCCTTTGAAGACAAAACGTCATCCCTGTTTTTTTAAGGTCATATGTAAACTATCTTTATTCTTTCACGGTTAGTTCAATTATTGAGATCTTAGTGTGAGAAATTGAGATCTTGCTTCATTTCAAACTGTTCAGTTTGAGAGCCACAGCTGAGCATATTAGGTTTTCTGTTGTTTGTATATACCTTCCCTTCTAGTTCCAGTTGGATAAGCAGAATGTGTTTAATGTCACATGATAAAATTCAAGCAGTTGCAGGAAAAATGCAAAAATCATCTGAGGCTTTCATATGCTTGCAGGTATGACTATTCTGGCTATGGTCAATCATCCGGAAAGGTTAGATACTAATCTCCTTAGATCTGCTCGATGACATTTTCTTGCTTTGCAAATTGTGATTGGTAGGATGATAATAGGTCCAAATTAAGTAAATTTATTTTTCACTCTCACAGCCAACTGAGCAAAACACCTATGCTGATATAGAGACCGCTTATAAGTGCCTCATAGAGAACTATGGTGCTAAGGAGGAAGAAATTATCCTCTATGGCCAATCTGTGGGAAGTGGACCAACTGTGGACTTGGCTGCCCGTTTACCTCATTTTCGTGCTATCATGCTGCATAGTCCTATACTATCAGGTTTAAGAGTGATGTATCCTGTAAAACGCACATACTGGTTTGACATCTACAAGGTTAGTTTTCATCTAAATGCTTCTTTTTCTTTCTTTTCATGGTTCCTTTGCATATATTAATTTTTTCTTACTCATCATTCTATTTCCAGAACATCGACAAGATATCATTGGTTAATTGTCCTGTGCTAGTAATTCATGTGAGTATATATGCCCTTACACCCCCTTACACTGTATATTGATTTTGTAAATGTCATGTGGTACTGTCTCTTTCTGAGAATAACTTGCAATTATTTATTTATATCTGATCCAAATATGTACATTACTTGAAAAGAACTGACATATGGACTTAACAATAACCAATGAAACAGAAAAGGAACGGAGAAATCTAATGAAATGTACATGTAATGCTTATTCACAGTATCTTATGGCTCACTTTGAATTAATAAGCCATTAGTTTCCCGATATGGACATGATTGTTCTGCCAACTGCTTTATAATGTCATATGGAGCAGATGCTATCTATCATATCAAGTAGCTTTAACATGTTTAAACTATCATGTTCCCACAATCCCATACATGTGACAGCATTAGACATCTTTATTTATCTCTGTATAATAATTGTTTATGACATGGTGTGTTCGTGTCACATTCAGTAGTTTCAACTTTCAACATGCTTATACTTGCATCTTCCATTCATCTCCCTCGAAACAATACATGAGTCAGCACTGGACAGCTTTCTTTGTCTTCTCAAATTTCTTTATGACAACTAAAGTTTCAAAGTGAAGCTTCACAAATAGTTCTACAAACATTTGTTTTCTTGAATTTGTTGATGGTTCCAGACTCTGGTCTACTCTAGGTGTTAGCCTTCCTTGAATACACAATTTGATGTCTCTTTCTGTTGGTAAGAGAACAAAAGGACAATTTTCAACAAAATGAAGTATACAAAATTTCTGAGAAAGGTGCATAAATAGTTTCCTCTCAGCAATTATTGATTTACTTTTATAAGAGTCTACACAAGCTATTGCATTTTTCTGCACCATGGATAGATCCTACCACAGATTTCTCCAAATCTTTGCCTTAATTTTCTCAGAGTGTGATTTCAGTCATGAATCTCTTATTTATTTTTTATCTGCAGGGAACATCTGATGAAGTTGTGGATTTTTCTCATGGTAAGAAGCTATGGGAATTGTGTAATGAGAAGTATGAACCTCTTTGGCTAAAAGGAGGAAAGCATTGTGACTTGGAGCTTTTTCCAGAATACCTTAAACACATCAAGAAGTTTATATCTACAGTTGAGAAATCACCTTCTCAGAGGAGCACCTGGAGAAAAAGTGCAGAACAGTTTGAACCTCCCAGGAAGAGCACTGATTGCTTTGAACCATCAAGGAAGAGCATTGATCGAAGAGAAAAATCTAGGCAAACTACAGAGAAGTCAAGAAGCAAAGATCAGAGGACTACAAATGTGGAAAATTTGGAAAAATTAAAGATATCATTTGACCAAATGGAGAAGTCTAGGAGGAGTTTAGATTGTTTTGATAAGTCTAGGAAGAACATTGATCAACTGGACAGAGGACGGAAGAGTGTTGACAGATTGGATAGGATCTGGGCTGGATGAACTTTTCACCTCTTTGCAAAATTCATACATGCGCTTTGATTGGGGTTGTGTACATTTTTTTTATGTTTATCAATCATATAATCTGTCTGTGGATGTTTATATGCATTAGATGGATGTTGAAAGTAAATCCTAGTTGATGAATTGGTTAATGATTGGACAATTTTTTTCCTTCTGATGATAATTAACCAGTTTCTTAGTGGAATTGCTCATGATGTTTTCTTTTGTGGCAACCAATGATAAGAATGTATAGGTTTTCCTTTTTCTTAGTGTTAGAAATGAAGTTAGTCCCTTTAAGTTGCAATCAATTTCTGCAACTGATATTTCAATCAGAAGGTATAATTCTCCCAGGCATTTTAGGATGATGATATGACACCAGCTAGCTGTTTTAGCTATATCTAAATGTCTTTTCTGTAAACTGTCAAGTAAATGTATTAATGTCAAGCCACATGTGATGGTTCCTCATGATTTGGTACTCTTTCCTTTTGCACTGCCAACCATTGGCACTTTGGTTTTCCTGATCGTCAACCTTCTTCCCTGCTACTGTCAATGGCATGGCATGGCATCATAGTTGGTTGCCGACTATATTTATGTACCATTTCAGGTTCATGCATCATCCTCAGGTCATTGATTAGCTGAACCTGTAAATAAAATTTTAGATATAAATATTTATTCATACATATTATTTTAGATACAAAAAATATCTACATTATTTATGGATAAAATAGATAAATAATATGCATATTATTTTGAATATAAATTAAAAATGTTGGCTCCCAGCGGGTTTGGTTTTTCTTCGATGAATCGGTTCTGCAACGGACCGAACCGGAGACGACCGCATCAACATCAGCCGACAAACCGGGTTCGGGTTGCTTTCGGGCTTCCTCTTTCTTCCCAGTAAAACCCGTAGTCATCTAAGAAACAGCTCTGCCTTCACTTCCTCCCCATCGATCGTCGATTCGGGTGAAGAGGAGGAACATCGATCGATTCGATGCCCCCAGACCCCTTGATTTGCTCTTGAGGCCTCGATTCGGAGACATGTATGGAAGCTCCAATCACTCCCCCCTCCAATCGTCCTTGTGTTGGGGCAGCTGTTTGCTTGCTGGATTTTGATTTGTGTTTTCTTGGATCTCCAGGAGCTCGGAAGAGATCGGGACGGCGGCGATCAAGCGCGCCATCGTGGCGCTCCGAAAGCGGCATTTGCTCGAGGAAGGCGCCCACGCTCCGGCCATCAACGCCCTCTCCAGACCCCTCGTCGCCCAGGTACGTCGAGACTGCACCATGGAATCGGGGGCAATGGCAACCCTCTATTGATGTAATAGTGGGACTTCCGGTGCTTGTTGATAATCCTAGAACAGGATCTACACCACGGGAGAACGACCATTGTTAGGTTTGTGCCTATTAACACGGAGGAATTGGATTATACTCTCTGTAAATAGATGAAATTTACACAACATGCGATTTGATGTCGTCTTCGATGACTGGTGCTGTCTGGAGGCTATATCGGAAATTGATTCTTCCTTAATCCATCTCCCCTGTGCTCTTAATTCAACACCCCTAATACTTAAATACTTTTGAAAATTTTTATCCATCCTAATTAACCATAGAGTATGACTTAATTATTCTTGTCGTATTGCTAAATTTTCACTTCATATGTTTTATACATTTTGTCTTAGTCTTTTTATTCAAAACCCTAGTTCCTAAGTTGTTTTGATGGTCAAAGGTCAATGCTAGCTAGACTCTGATTAGTCAAAATCATTATCGTCAACGAAGCACACATACCATAAAATTTTATCTTGAGTATGCTTTGAAATAAAAGCATAGTCAATTTGTTAGACTGTTGTGAAAATCTGGGACTGGCCTTATCTTGTTATTATATCCGAATTAATTGTCATAAAGAATCGCCATTGTGGCCAAGGATCTAAGTCACCAGAGAATGAGCAGTGTCATTGATCCTTGGAATGGTTTGTGTAGTTTGATCTAGATTGACATGGCTCAAGGATCTAAGTCACCAGAGAATGAGACTGTAATTCTTTTACATGCCACTCCAACCACGAGTTATTTCATAAATTACCTCGTAAAGTTACAATCTTGCATGAATACCTTTGAAACTACATAGAAACCATTCTGAATAAAGTTTATATAAACCTATCCAAATTTTCAACCATCATGTGCAAGCATGAAAAAATTAGGCTTATATGACAGCTATAACATTTGCATTTAGCCAGACATGCCCGCTAGGCGACACCAGGAATTGTAGAGCCCTAAAAAGGATGAGTCGGCTTAATAAGGATTTAATTTTTATTTTTTGTAGCATATATAAGGATCATGTCATACTGGTTTGCCACTAAACTGTGTCCAATCCTTAATTAGTGTCTGTGCTATTGGAGGTGTGACGGGGTCTTCTATGTTTCGGATTATGACAAGATGGTGGTGAATTTCAACTGAGTTTCAGATGAAAATTTTTTCATTGGTTGTATCCTCATATTGGATTTTCTTCTATCATATCAAGATACAATTGAGTTCTCATCTCTCCAAAAGAAATTGTGGGAGGTTAAGGCTAAGTGTGTCCATCTCTTATATGTCTTTGGTATGATGGTTTTAATAAAAAAAATAGCAGTGACAGTTGGGTGGAACAGGGTGAGATTTGCCATTTACAAATTCTCCCCAACTTTTAATTTAATCCTCTTTCTCATCCCTGCACCGAATTCTGACAATGTAGGAATTGTCTTTCCCACCCTTGCTCTGTTGGTAAAACTTGCTTCGCTTGGATCAGGCTTTTTATGTCTGACATACTTAGGATCCTCAGCACTCGAACCGAATAACTAAGCTGAAGGCCAGATACTTCAAAAATAATAGAAGTTAGAGAATTAACTCCAGGGAATTATAAAATCATGAAATTGGGAATTTGGTGACAATGAGGGAGAGGAGAGAGACAAAGGGAGGAGAAATGAAGAGAGTGAAGCAGAAAGGTGATGGATGGCTAGTAGGATGTTAATGTTATAATTTGGGGTAAAATGGACATATATGTGCATACAAAAGGCCAACCAACATTTAGAATAAACTCAGACTTAACCAATAGTCATTATAACACATGTATTTCACCCATAACTGACATTATTGATTTGCTTTTAGACACATTCTATTCTTAATGAAGTCATATCTAATGGATTGAATTCAAATTCAAATTCTGGTTGTTGTTATGTTAGACTAAAGTGGTCATTCGGTGATGAATGACTGAAAATAACATAAATCATCTTCACTCAGGTCATTAATGTATATAAATTTATGTATATATATATATGGTCTGTTGTGTTACAAAGCATTGAAATCTAGCAGGGCTTGGAGTGGAAGGAAAAAGCTGAAAACCTTGAGCTGGAACTGCAACAATGTTACAAAGCTCACACACGGTTATCTGAACAGCTTGTGGTAGAAATTGCAGAATGCAGAGAATCAAAAGCCCTTGTTCAAGAGAAAGAAGAATCAATTAATAATTTGCAAAATGACATCTCACTAGCAAGGTTGCCTTTATACAACCAGTATCACACATGTTTAACTAAGTGCTATTTGTATGAGTATGGTCATATTAATTTCATAAAAACAAATGTTTCAGGGAAGAAAACCTACAAATTAAGCAGGACCTAGATGAAAAGACAAAAGCTTTGGATTTGTTAATGAGTGAAAACCAGTCACTCAAAGCACAACTTGAGGAGATTAGATTGAAACTGAAAAAAACAGAGACTGAGAACAAGGATTTAATTGATCGTTGGATGCTTGAGAAGATGAATTCTGCAGAAAAGCTAAATGAGGTACTTTCAATTCTTCTAATAGTGATTTCTAGCTTTATGGTGACTCTTTTTCCTTCTAATTTATCAATGAATTATGAAATGTTTCCATATGGTTGTCTACTTCATATCGATAGGATTTTTCTTTTTACAAATGTACCTCAAAAAATTGTATAATTGAATTTATACCAATATGAATTATAATATCTTGGTCTGTGTTCATCTAAGGATTTAAATACTTGTTGGAGCTGTATGTACAGTGATAAATTTTTTGGTCCAATTAAATGCTGATATCGAAAGTCATAGCTCATATAGTACAAAACTGTCATGTTGAAATTTTAATATTTTATTTGATGATACTGGTACATGACGGTATATTGGCTAGTATATTGGATCTGGTCTGATAGGATACTGAAATTAGTATCGAACTGGAATCTGTGTCACTTTTTTATATAGTAATGTATCAATATAAGCTTGTTCAGTTTCGAGTTTTCTTTATACTATATCGAAGAACTCATTATGTCCTTTATTCTTATGGTGACATTTCAATCCTATCTCCCGATGAGGTATTTTCACTCAACCCGACTCTTTCCTCTGTGGGTAGTTTTGGAAATGCTCAAGATGCAATTGCCTAAAATAGACCAAGAAAGAAATCTGAGATCTTCTTATGCTAATTGTCGAGTAATTTGTCCATCTTCCTTTAATGGTTATGTTATTAATAATTAATAAATCATCTGTGAATTTGGTACTTTGTTTTGAAACATGTGACTCGACTGAATCATGGATCAACTTAACTGAATTTTTCAACAATGCTTCAAGCTAAAGGACCTAAAATGCATCAAATACCAAAGTTTTTTCTCATCTTTGATGTTGATGCATTGGAATTCTTTTCTTTTGGGAGAATAACTTTTTAAAGTGGCAGGCAAGCAATGGCGATTATTCTCATATAGTTGCATGTTGGGCTGATGGAATGACTCTGTGCAGTTCACTGGGTTTTTACAAAGTTAAATATCTTCAACGACATGATAAATTGTCTTATTCAGCATTGTGAATCATTTGTAAATATACCATACAAGAGAAGCTGATGGGAGACGATTAATTTGGGGAAATTGATCAGTTTGTTTCTTAGTAAAACAGTTTGGGCCTTATCCATGCCTAAACGCTTGATCTTTTCCAATACTAGTTTTATATCTGTTTGATACCATTTCCACATGCCCTTGTGAGTTCTAAGTTCACTTGGTCTTTCCAGTATTAGTTCATTATCTTCCTTTTTTTCCTGAAACCAAGTCATCAATATCGTGTTTGTTTTACTTGGAACAAAGTCATTAACACTTGAAAACTATTTAGCTATAGACTAAAGCATCTTTCGCGTCATCCCTGACATTTTATCATGTTTGCAGGTTAATGCAATGTATGAGGACATGATGCAACAGTTGAAGGTGTCCAGCATTGAACAACTTGCACGACAACAAGTTGATGGAATCGTTCGCCAAAGGGAAGCTGGATATGTGGACCATGTGGAATCAACAGTTCCATCGTCTTGCAAGCACACACTTCATGCTCATGAAGGTGGGTGCGGATCCATTTTGTTCCAAAACAACTCGGATAAGCTGATTAGTGGCGGCCAGGATCGGACCGTCAAGATCTGGGATACAAAATCTGGGACACTAAGCTCCACTCTTCATGGTTGCCTTGGGTCATTACTTGATCTTGCTATCACACATGACAACAGATTTATCATTGCTGCCAGCAGTTCAAACAACCTATATGTATGGGAGACTAGCTCCGGTCGGGTACGACATACACTCACTGGCCACACTGACAAAGTATGTGCTGTTGATGCAAGCAAAGTTTCCAGCCGCAATTTAGTGAGCGCTGCTTACGATCATACCATGAAGGTCTGGGATCTGGTGAAAGGCTACTGCACCAATACCATTATCTTCCAGAGCAACTGCAACTCGCTTTCTTACACCATGGATGGACTTACCTTCTGCTCCGGACATGTAGATGGTAACCTTCGGATCTGGGATAGCAGGATGGGAAAAGTTGTGGGCGAAGTAGCTGCTCATTCGCAGGCAGTCACATCGATTTACGTATCCCAAAGCGGGAACTTGTTGCTGACAAGTGGAAGGGACAATTTACACAACCTATTTGACTTGAGAACACTGGAAATTTGTGGGACGTTCAGAGCCAATGGCAACAGAGTTGCATCAAACTGGAGCAGGTCGTGTATCAGTCCCGACGAGAAGTGTGTCACGGCGGGATCATCTGATGGATCTATCTATATATGGTCAAGACTAAACAATAACATGCTGAGCATTTTGGAGGGGCATTCTTCACCAGTTCTTTCATGCGCATATGGTGGACCGGGGAACACACTAGCTTCTGCTGATAAGAATGGAAATTTGTGTATATGGTGTTGATGGATGATCGATCTCGTTTGGTGTTCGGAACTATAAATGCCTTTGTCTTACCATTATTCTTCTTCGTATCATTAAGTGTTTCAAAGTGTAGATTCTCTTTCTACGATTATTCTTCTACTTGTGATTACACCTTTTATTTCAGCTGCCTCTCTCAGTTATCTACTCTACAAGTATCTGTTCGTCTTGGACCAAAATAATCTGCTAGAAGTTGCTCAGAAAGCTCAAGCAAGTATTTAACATTCAAATCATCATTAATTCCATATTCGTTATCTTATTTCATATAGCAATGCGGTATCCTAAAACATGACAAGTGGTCCAAAGGTCTGCACGAAAGTAAATTATCAAAGCAGCAACTTAATCTTCTTTTGGCAGCAGCAAATAGCTTTCAGTCCTCATCAAAGATGCGGCTTCTTCTGCACGGGTTGGGAGATGGCTTAATAGGGTAAGAAGCTTCCATGGGGATACCACACAGCCTCTCGTTGCCCAGTTCAATTCTATGATGTCACGGGTTCCCTTAACGATAAAAAAAAAAGAGAAAATATTTAATTCGAAATATATAAGGAGTCATTTAGTAAATACTTGACAATATAAATTATAAATATAAACTTTATAGGACGGTACTACAATAAAAGATTCATGACTAAATATGCTCATTGAAGAATGAGTTCACTGAATGATTTATTTACAGAATGCTGGATGGTTAATAATACCTTATCATCAGACAATAATTTCGTAGTCTCAATTGTTTATTTGGTCCTTAGACTTAAGACACCAAGAATGCATTGTTTGAATACTCAATTCTTTAATATTAGATTTATAGGTCTGGAAGTTTCAGATCTAATACAAACAGTCATTGAGAATGACAACAAACTTTACGAAGGTAATTGTATGTCAACAAAGGATTATCTATCCTCGGTATCATGAGAGGAATATCTCTTGTGTTTTCACTCAAGCAAATTCTTAGTTAGGATCAATTAGATTGAGAGAGAATGAGTTCTTAAGGAGAATTCGGTAAGAGTGAGACTCAAATAGATTCCGTATGGGCATGACAATATCATGTCTGGTATATGGTTTCTAGGATATTAGATGGATAAGTGACTATAGATATATAGTAACTGAGGGTAGATAATCCAATATATTAGATCCCTTATATCATTTGAAGATTATGACGTGATGACCTAGTACGCTCATAGTCGATAAATCAAGTGAATTATTATGAGGATAATAATTCATTAAGTAAGAAGGAGTTTTGAGTCAAAAAGAGTTTTGATAGGTACAACTCACGGTCAGCTCAATGTTGGACCTAGAAGATCACACACATATGGTAGACAATTTAACGAATAGAGGGGAGCTTAGAGTGGTTACTGCATAGGATCCAATATCTATTAAGCTAGTAGTTATTGGATGAGAATCCAATACACATTAAGGCATATCCATTAGGGTTAGCAATAGGATCTCTCTATAAATAGAGTTTGGGGCTTCATGAGTCATAGGCTAGACACTACAATCGCCAGCCTTCTTTCTCCTCCTCCCCATCTTTCTCTTAATCATGAACCTCTCGGTAAGAGAGTCACCCCTCTCTTGATTGCTGGTGCATGGTGGTGTGTAATCACGAGGAGAGAACTCGTTGTACAGGGAGGTACGTCATTGCTATATTCGTTGTGTGGATTATTGCTAGAGAGGAGGTCACAAGAGTTCTTTCTTCCTATAAACTAGGATCCGTGCTTTATGGGGTATTAGATCTCCCCTAAGTGAGAATTTCTCACCCCCTTAATGAGGTTTTATCGTTTTGAGTTTTACACTCCTAGTCATCATATGATGACCCAATATTTTCTATTTGGGAAAGCTAATTTTTTTATTTTATTTTTCATTGTGCATGTGATGCTCTCTAAGGTTTCCCAATAATGGTATCAGAGCTAGGTTCCTGTGCGATGACTAGTTATTAACTACACATTGTGTAGAATCAATTTCTATATAAACTAGTTACATTTTTTTTTTAGATTTCATGTTAAGACAACATAGGTTTTTGGTGTATAAAGTGTTCAAGATATCCAAAATTTTATCATCAAAAGGTTAATGGGAAAAAGGGGAAATGACTACAAGAGTCGCGCGCACAAATCTAGCTAAGAGGGTTGCTTATTGCCATCTGGCGGTAAACCCTTTTGGCGATCCCTGATCGAAAGCTCTCCTTGGCCGAGCACAACTATGGTTGCTTGCAGCCATGGCCCAAGACTCCTTGTCCTTGGCGGCCAAGGAGCTTAGCAACTAGGGTTTTTTCTAATTGAATTAAGGGTTAATTTAGATTTAATTAATTACATAGTTTAATTAATTATCACCTAGTTAGTCCAATAAGTATATGTATATATGATGTATATTGTGGACATATGATCATGGACCATATATGATTATTGTGTATATGTGTATGTGATTATTATTGGACCTATAAGCCTCTCTCTCTCTCTCTCATTAAATATAGCATGTATTTCTATCTCCTTTGGAATTGTACCTCTCATTGATGAGATCGAGATCGTTGTTTCTTATTTATGAGATATATGAGATATGTACATTTTGGGCTCACATGCCTATAACTAAGTTATAATTGCATGAAAAGGCATGACGGGAGCATAGAGGTGTTAGTAGAACCGATAAGGATGAGATAGATGATCACCGGATATGGAGATGCGCCGAGATACACAGAGATTTTGAGAGTGATTATGCCTTCGGCTTGTGCCTAATCACTTTAGGTTCTAATCCATGATCGTATGGATATTTGTGTATATATGTGATATATATTTCTACATCTACTAGGTATATATATTTGCATGTAATATAAATATATTATATATATATATATATATATATATATATATATATGATGCAATATATTTAATTATAAGATCGAATTGAATAGAAAATCTTCTATAATAATAATATTAAGTCAGTAAACGTGAGATAATTAGATTAACTCATGCGGTCGTCCATCATTATAGGCGAAAATCATTTTTCGATATGAGCTACGTTGGTCGAGTCCCTAAGGATTTGAGATCTTGTTTATGACATAGAGATGTTATCGGTAACCTAAGTATATAGTATGCTTGGTCGAGTCTCTCGAGGATATATCATCGAATCAAACTTATCTTGTAATGATAGTGCTGACTTAATCGAATATCATGATTAGTTGAATCCCTTGAGGCCATGATGGTTCGAAGGTTGAATAGGATAAGAATCATAAAGAGTAACGATTGACAAAAGTTGCCTACCTTTTAGGTTTAGTATAATTAGTCGAATCCCTCGAGGTCATGCTAAGATGACAATTAGATACTGATCTCCACTAGAAATCTACTAGAGATTCTAATTCACATGCCGGAGGGTGTCGTATATTTCATAAGAAAATAGTGTGAGTATATTAAGATAAAAGTCCATATCTTAATTATTTTTTAAAATCTAAAAAATAACATATTATTGATTCCTTACTATATCTTTATTTTCAGAAAAATATCGTTTGCAAATCCCTTATATCGTATACTTGATATCAACTATCTCACTAGTCTAAATTATATAGATTGGCTTTGTAACTTGAGAATTGTTCTCACAATAAAGAAAATTACGTATGTCTTTGATATGATAATGCCCGAACATGAGGTAGGGGCGAGTGAGGAAGAAATTACTTACTACAACAAGTATGTAGATAATTCTACTCTAGTTAGTGTTATATGTTGGCATCAATAACTCTCTAAGTTATAGAGACAACATAAAAAGATAGATGTCGGATCCATCCTCCTTCATCTTCGTAAATTGTTTAAGAAAGAGGGAAGACTCAATGATATAAGAGATATAAGAGTCTCTTCCGCATAAGAATGACTGAGGGAGCATTGGTTCAGAATCATATCCTTAAAATGATTGAATAGATTGAGAAGTTCATGGGTCTAAGATTGGTCCTAAAGGATAACCTAAATATCATACTTCAATCTCTCCCATATTGTTTTTTCTCAATTCATAATAAATTTTAATATGAATAAGCTTAAGGTGACTCTCCTTGACTCCTCAATATGTTGAGGGAGGCTGAAGAGAAGCCAGTTCTCTATGTTGGTGAGACTAGAAAGAAAATGAAAGTAGAAAAATCCCTTAAGAAAGGTAAGGGCAAGGGCAAGGGCAAACCGAGCAAGACAAATATTACTAAAAGAGCTCCGACAAAAGATAAAGGCCAATACTTCTACTATGATAAAGATGAACATTAGAAAAGGAATTGCAAGAAGTATCTTACATAAAAGGCAAAAAAAAAAAAAAAGCTTAGAGATGTTTCATTCATGATTGATCTCTATCTATTAGAAAGTTATGATACTGCATGAGTATTAAATACTGATAGTTCATCTCATATATGTAATTTATTATAGGTTCTAGCGATGCCTAGAAGATTGGTGACGGACGAGATAGACCTTTGGATCTACTTGATATATGCTCGTAACACTTAAAGCATGTGTTACATTAAGCTTGGTATATAATATAACATAAATTATATATCATATTTATTGAGGCATAGGATAATACTATCTATATCTGCCCTTTTTATAAGAGTCTTTTTTGGAATATACTTTTGGAAAGTGATATTTGATGTCCGGGTACGAGACCTTTATTGAAATTTTTCAATAGAGGTCCACTTCATCTCTCATTAATCCACTTTGTCTTATTAGAACCTACAATGAATTGTAGATATGGGATGTACTATCGATATTCAATACCCATGCATTATTATAATTTATTGACAAATAAAGATCAATCATAAATATATATAAAGCTTCTATATTTCACCTTTTCTACACAGTACTTCTTACAATTCATCTTTCGCTCGTCTTTACCATAGTAGAAGTACTATTTTTTTGTCTTTTGCCGAGTCATTTTCAGCAACCTTTGTCTTTCTTGTCTTGCCCTTGCTTTTATCCTTCTTAAAGGATTTCTCTCTTTCTTTTTTTTTTTTCTAGTCTCATCAAGAATTAACTTTTTTTTCTTGATAATACTCTTAGCCTCTCTTACGAGCAATTCAGAATAAATCACTTCAAGTTTGTCTAGATACCCTCATAATCATCTTTGCACGGAAGAAACCTGTATATCTCATATAGTTGAGTCAGGAGTCATGGTGCCCACCGTATCGTCGCCACGACTCCATCTTCGGCCGTTGCGACGGCAACGGTGGCTCGAGGACTTGTTCTTCATCCTCAAGGCCGTTGTGGTCATGGTCGGCGGAGTCGATATTGGCGACTTGCTAAGACGTGCGACGGTTCCTCTGGAGGGAGAGGCAGCCCTCCTACTTCGGGTCCTCGGCCGAGGAGGAGCAGCGAAACCTGAAAAACTCTAGAATGGGTTCGGAGGCCTCATCCTCTTGTGCTTCTTCATCGATGTCTCCTTCTGCTGTTGGTCCTCTATGGTTGAATTCATTCTCCTCTTCATCGACTTGGAGATGGGGGAGAAAGATGGGCGACGGAGAGGAAATGGAAGCGGAAGAGGACGAGGAGCAGTGGGAAGTCAATTAGGCTTTGAGGGGTGGGAGATGGAAGCGAAGAGGAAGACGAGGAGGAGAAAGAGGGACGAAGGGGAGGAGCGATGAGGGCTTGTGAGGGCAGAGAGAGTGTGAGTAGTAGAAGCCTCCGAGGAGGAGAAGGCGACGAGGGTGCTGAGCGCCATCGACGATTATTTATCTATATCACTTTTAAAAAATAATTAAAAAAAAAAAATAAAATGATTAGAAACGAGAAAGACTAAAACATCTTATTGAAAATTATAAATAAATAATTTAATATTTTAAATTTAATTAAACATATAATTTTTTTTACAAATTTTATGAATAATAGATTCATGTATACCTATCTAAATAGTAAGGACTTAAAGTTTTATTATTGTGATTTTTTTTAGAAAATATATAATTATAATATTTTTCATTGAATAATTTTCTTAATTTGTTTCCAAAATAAAAAAATATTTATAGAACATATATATACTCTTATATTTTGCAGTTGTTTCTGTTCCCCAACCACATTGAGACGTTGTCATGTGCCAATTGTTATACCAACAGATGAAAGGCAAAAAAAACAAAGAAAACAGAGTGATGAAAGCAGGAAAATATCATCCTTCAATTTATGAGATTAATTCAGATCCGAAAGATAAACCATTTCAATACACCCCCGACCTTTAAGGCCATTCTATACATCCTTTTCAATTAGTGTATATGCAAATTTAAATAATAAAAAAACTTAAACATTGTAACATATCAACTCCAATATAATGAGTATGATAACAAGAAAAAAAAACTTTAACATATAAAAATATAATTTGTTTTTTGCTTGCCCGATGTATGTAAAACATGCTTTGCAGCTAAAATACAATCTGCTGATGTTTCTATCAACTTCACCTTTTTTGACTGATATTTGAAACATTGGTTTAGACTGATGTCACGTAAGTATTAATCAATTAGACTGAATACCACAAGAAATACAATAGTACAATTATTCTATCAACTTCACCTTTTTTTTAGCAAACTTCATTCCTCTGTCCACTAGAACAAAATGCGAATAGTTGCCATGCCTGATAAATTGTACAAGGCACAATAATAATTTATTACTAGGGAGACGGATGACAAGATCAGTATCATTTAATTGCAGCCATAAAACCATAAGATATGGTTTATATATTGGATGTCAAAAGCCGGTCCACTGCACCACCCGGCCATGATGTGTTAGATCTCTGAGAGTATGTTGCATCACTTTCTTCTACTGTAAGGTGAGCCATGTGCCTGTAGAATTAATTGTCCATGATGCACCTGTCATTGTGGTGACGAAAACATGTTAGAAGAGCATTACCGACTACCTTTGGTCAAATACATTAAAAGAATCTATCCGAATGAAAACCTGCCGTGCATATTTATATGATAAGTTTCATGGAACATACAAGAAAAAAGAACAAGTACCGAAAATTAGGGTACTAACTTAGTGCATCTTATAAAAGAGGCTAAGAGCATTATGGTTGTTATGAATCAGATATAAAGCTAATTTCGTGTTTTGATTGGTAGAAAGCTAAGTAAAATATTACAATAAACTTTATGAAATGGACATAAACAGGCACAAATGCCCTGATAATCTATGGTGTGATTTAGAAGTTATACTTCTTCTGATTGACTGGCTGAGCAGTGTGATCAAATCCACTTTAGACAAAGTACCTCTACAGTGGTAATGCATACTACTGTCTTGCAAGATCTTTCTTTTCTTCATTGGTTACTTCATTGTTAGATTTATTAAAATCTAGTTGTAAATTCTTTCCTCCCTCTTTTTCATTCATGGTAAGCAAATTCTTCTTCTCAAATTGGAGAACACCTTAGGAGGGGTTTCATATCCCACAGGAAGAAGGCTACAAAATATTCATCTTGAATTCCAACTAAAGCAGAAAGCTAGAAAGAAATCATACCTAGATAGAAAAATCAAGTTTTACTCCCTATAGAGTATAAACTTTGCAATATCACAAAGTCCAGCTTCCATGTAACATTCAGCAACACGATCTACAACTTCATCCCAGGTCCCATCAATTGAGGCCAAATCCAACAAAAATGCAGCTTCATCCAATGCTACCTACATATTGAAAGGAAAAGGGATAAAAATCCATATAAAAAATGCCTTTTGTCTCGTGGGATTTCTTATAGATAACATGAGAAACAAAGATGACCCACCTGTTCTGGTGCTTTACCCTTCTTCAGATCCTCCTGTCTACCCTCTTCTGTCACTTTTTCCTTGATGAACTCAATCTGTTCATCCTCCCATTCTGCAATCTCAGCGACTTCCTGAGCAAACACATGTATGTTTACTTCTTTTTTCTAGCAGAAGGCACAAAGAAGGAATCTCTTCACAATGCAATAGTTAGTGTATCTGTAGCTAACTTACTTGGTATTTAAATCCTAATGTCCACCATGGTGATTTCAGAGACCCCCGAGCTGCGTCTTTGGCTTCAAGCTTACGCCCAACCCTAGAACGAAGCATCACACCAGTGATAGACATGAGTGATCATTGAAGACTTTGTGTTTCTTATTTAGCTAAACTTATACAAACTTTAGCAAAAGCTGTGCATTGAAAGCAAAAGGACGGCCAAATCCTGGGAAATGATTCTTTGTGTAAAACTCTCCCGTGATCATGGCAGAAACCTGTTACACCATCACAAGGCAAATATCATAAATGTAGTTTAGCAAAACTGTAATCCAGAAAGCTCCATAAATGAAGCCACAAGCATATTTTCTTACTTGGTCCCCTCTCTCCAAGTGGCGTGAAACCTTCCGCTCAATAACATCTGGAAACAATCCAACCTGAAATAGAACTATATAAGAACTAGTCTAGTTATTGCACTGTAACATCATTGCTATATCTTTACCTTCTTCAAAAGATATACATCAAGATCAGCAATTTGAGACTCCAAAAAGTCACCCCTTTTGTATAGCTTTTCTCCAGCTTCAGATGAAGCATTCCATAATTTATTACTATCTTGAGCTTTGGCATCTTCCTCGACGAGGATTCTATGGATGTACTGATCAACCTGGAAGTTGGAAAAGATGCTTCTCTTTTCACATTATTAGATATGATAAGAAAATTGCATATATATACATATATATATATATATATATATATTACAAATTTCATGTACAAATTGATCAAAATAACTTGTGAAATAATTTGACACAGTTTATCTAAAAGAAATTTACAATACACTAAAGGGTAGAACTTCTCAACTAGCAAGTTCACAGAATCCCCAGCAGAGTATAGAAAAGTTCGAACATCAAGGCAAAGTTTGACATAGAACAGCACATCTTCATCTCAAAAACAACTACAAACTAAAAGAACCTACAATATTTAACAAAAAAAGTACCTTGTTCTTTTGGTTGATTATTAAAATTACTTTTCTAATGATCATGTCTTCTACACCAAAAGCCCAATCACAAAGACCCAATTTCATTTAAATCCGACTATTTAAGCATCTTCAAGAAAATTCGGTCAAACGGTTCTGCTTAAAATTGCCAGTTTCTCTGATATGCTACAGGCCAAGTGTATAAAATATTTGGAAAAGAAAAGTGGAAGCCTTCCTGAAAAGCATAATCGATGTTAACAATTGAATGAAGCCCAATTTGTTCTGTTTCATTCTTTGAAATAATCTGGTGATTATTTGTGAGTTTTTAATAGACTACCATAGTACTTGCACTTATTAGACTGCTTGTTACTAGGTGCACTTCATATAAAATACAAATTCAACAGCAATTTAATATGCCATTATCTTTAATTTTAAAAACAATTTGAGCAAGTCAAAGCATGAGTAAACAATCTACCCTAATAAACTATGAAGCAAGACCAATATTATCTCTCAACTTGCTATCTCTTACACTCTTTGCTAGAAGCCAAACACCATGTTTATGAACTTCTACAACTGGCATTTCCATCCTATAGGAAAGAAATAGTGTAAGCACAATAAGAACTGAACTACAGAAAACTGCTACATCTGGAAAGAGAGTAATTACAAGAAAAAAAAAAAGTAATTACCCAGGAGGAGAAGTTGGCCATCTTAGTAAGCATGTCAAAGTTCCTGATATCAAGCCCACAAAAGTAGTACACAAATGAGTAGAAGATCAAGATGCATTATCAATTGAAGCGTGAGCCAAAATTCAGTTCCACGTGTAAAACCTGCAGAGCTTTCTGATAAAGGAATAACAAGAGGAACCAGTCCTTCTTTAGCTGCAGGAGATATTACTGCTCCGCCTGTACATTATAATAGATTTAAATCAAAAAAAAATTCCAGTCATACCGTAACAAAATCACTTATGCCAACATGTATTAATTAATGAAATGGACGACTATATTCATTGGATCTACTGCAGAAATTTGGTAAGCTTCAAAAATATCGTACATAAGAATTAAGACCAACATTGCAGTGTCCATATAAATCAATATATTTTAACTTCATTGAGGGGTAAAATCAATCCTTTATATCTCAAATTGCATGAAGCTTGGAATTAAAACCAGATATAGTTCATGTTTCAATATTAAGCAGACACTTTTTATATCTTTTCTTTGGTCGAATTATCATGTAGCAATTCACAGTATTCCATGATATTTCATATTAAGCACCAAAAGAATGAGTTGAAGTTACATAATAGAAAACGATCATAAGTGGGATACACTGCACTGCATGACAAATTACTAGTAAATTCTTACACTTGAACAACACAAACTGTTTAATCAATATAACTGAATACTAGCAAATTATTATCAGAGCTAGTAATTTAAAAAGCGCTAGGCGCCAAAAGGCACCAAGGTCCAAAAACGCCCACGGCGCTAGGCGCTCGCCCGAGCGAAGCGAGACGCTAAAATATAAAAATATATAATATAATTAATAAATATAATTATTTAAAATTTTAAATAAAAATACACTATTAAATTAAGAAAATCTAAGATACAAAATCACAATGTCACATTAACAAAAAGTTTCAAATAAATAAAAATTAACAGTATTAAAATCAAAATAATATATTATTAATCTATTAACAGTATTGAAAATTAATCATTTCAAATAAACTTAATAATATTAACAATATACAGCATACGTATACTGTTAAAAGGAAGTGTAAAGGGGTGCTGAGCTTGCTGACTGAGAAAAGAGGAAGCGGCAGCGGCGACAGCGGCGGCGGCGAGCAGCGGGAGGCGCGAGCGGCGACAGCGGCGGCGTTTACGAGCAGCGACAGCGGGAGCGGGAGCGGCGAGCAACGGGAGGCGCGAGCGGCGACAGCGGCAGCGTTTGCGAACAACGACAGCGACGAGCAGCGGCAACGGGAGCAGGAGCGGGAGGCGCGAGCGGCGACAGCGGCAGCGTTTGCGAGCAGCGACAATGACGAGCAGCGGGATCGGGATCGGCAGCGACGAGGGTTGGGGTTCGGTTGTCACTTATATGAGTTTTAGTTGGTTCGATCGAACCAACTAACCATCATAGACCGAACCAGGACCGAACCAGACCTAAAATCCAGGTTCGGTTGCCTTGGTTAACCCAGGCGCTTGCCCGAAGCGCCCAGCGCCTGGGCTCGGGCGAGCGCCCAGGCGGCACCTGTTTGAAGCGCGCCGCCTGGGAGATTAGCGAGGCGCTCGGGCCTCGCCTCGCCTCGCCCGAGCGCCTTTTTAAATCACTGATCAGAGCAAGATAGCAATGTGGACTTGTTCATGTATTGCAAGAAGCCGAATTTATGCAACGATATAAAGGATCAAGAGTGCCAGTTTCATGAATGATATACTCATGGAGATGAGCAAAATCTACTTCAATATATAAAGCCAAAGTCAAGCATAATAAGATGAGTTAAATCTCAACAAGAAAAATTCTTCAGACAAATAGTATTTTCATATTAACAGAGTTGTTGCTAATGACTGAACCGGCTAGAAAATTACTGCTACATTATATATACATCGTAAACAAAACTGAAAATCTAGTTCAGGTGATACAAAAAAGTCTACCTCGTGATTGAAGCATGTTCAACAAGTAATTCAGATGCTCAGGAGGTCTTGTTGCAGCAATATCTTTGATGAAAGAAATATGGTCTGTGTATCAAGCCAGAGAGAACTAAACTTCATAAACAGATAGTAAACCAGTATAAGAACTTCAGACACAAATGAAAAGCAACAGAAGAAAAAACATAATACGCATGCTCAGCTCTTGTAACAAAAACATCTTTAATGAAAGAAATATGATTTAATTTTCATGGCACAAACAGTTAGACCTGAACTTCATAGAGAACTTAATTGAAATTGAAGCAAGAATTAAATTGCTGACACCTAAATAAATTTCAACACCAAATTTCATGAAATATTACATAAATCTCACATCACTATAAAAACATATTGAAGCATCCAATACAACAAAGAAACGAAAATGGTAGGCTAATAAGTACCATAAAGATGACAAATTAATTAAATGTATAAGTGCCAGAGTAATTTCAGGAAATACAAATAAAAGATAAGAAAAAAAAAAGAAACAATCTTAAACCATAAGAAACCTGGTCTTGCTCACAAAATTAGTAACTAGGTAAACCAGTAATTTTCTTCAAAGTTATTTTCATCCACAATTCGAGCCTTAGATGCCAATTTCTAATCATAACCTTCTAGTGGCTTCACAAGTGGCCTGAAACTTGCTTCTGGACGTTCTTCCTATGCCTTCATTGCTGATTACTCTTATCACATCCATATCCATACAGAATTCAGCATCACAGCAAGATCCGTAACAATCATAAAAGAACAGGCTTCAATTAGTACTACAAAGATGTCTCTAAACAAAAAGAAAATTTATTTAGATAAAGCTTGATCCTACACTTATCATGTTTATTTTAGTACTAAAATGCGTGCAATTATTTTCTAAATTTTATAGTTTATGAAAATATAATAACTTTTTTTTGCATAAACCCCTGTGGGATGCATTTATTTCTTTAGTACCCTCACCCTTGTGGCTACCTTCACATATTGTCCCACCAAAGGGATCATAAAAACAAAAGGAACCCCGTAGCATGACATTTATTATATAGATCTCTTGAGGCTTGATTAGTTTATACTATTCTTGTGAAAGACGAACTTCGCTTTGGCTTAAGATAGGTTGTATGACTTTCAGATCTCTCTTAAACAAAAGGAATAATAACCTAACTGCTTATGTAGCTGCTGATCTTCAACAATCTCCATCACCATGGTTGCTCCAGTCACCATGACAATGGGATGCCTGCCTGCTAATATAGCTGTTGTTCTTCAACACCCTCCATCACCATGGTTGCTCCAGTCACCATGAAAATGGGATAATTGCATCTATTGCAGTGTAACTAGTCAAAGAAGCCAAACATTATATTTTATTTCATTTTTATGGGTCATATTAGGGTCATATATAAATACCCAAGGTATTTTAATAATAATAATATACTGGTTCCTTGATGCTTGAAATTTAAAGTTTTAGCCACCGGTGATTTGTAGCATAGACGAGGCAGCAACAGGGTCAAATGCAAACTGCAATCATAAAGAAATAACCTTTTTTGGCATAAAGAAATGCCCACTAATTTCACAACTTCAATATCTCCATTCTCCAGAAATTTCGGGAGCTAGCTATTCAAATCATCTAATTATCAAAGATAAACAAACTTCATTTACTGAGATTGTATTACTAAGTAATACAAATTG